>NC_089874.1:162122500-162290000 GCF_040182565.1 Anser cygnoides
TTTTCCCATCCATTACCTTCCCCGAGCCCACGCTGCCGCCGCTGCTGCTGTGGCTCTTTATTTCCAGACCTATCGATTGAGCCCCAACGCCACGATAAAATGATGACAGTCGGTGCCTGCGTGGGCCAGACCCTGGGGAACCTTGCTGGGGACACTGAGGTGCTCCTCACGAGATGCCAGACCATCCCCAGACCTCCTTTAAACCTCACCCACGGAGATCAGGAGAGGTTTGCTCAGGGATGAGCTGGGATTTTGTGCTTGGGGCACGGGTTGCAACCTTCCTCTTGCCCTCTCCTTGCTCTTCCTCCTTCTGCAGCTGCTTCAGGTGAGAAAGAAATGGCTCCCGGTCCTTGCAGGCACCATCTGAGCACACACGTAGGGCAAAGGAGATGGGAAAAGTCTTCACGATGGAAGTAAACTAACCCATCCCCTTGGGGGAGGCATTTATAATACCCCCAGTCCCAGCGGGGGGTTTGGGCACCCATGATTTGGCAGCATTGTATTTTATTATTATTAGCACCTGCATTATTTGGTGCTTCTCCTGGCCACACCTGCAGGCTTCGCCTGCCAACCCACCCTGTCCATCCCTTTGAATGGATGGCCCAACACTGCACCACCAACCCAAGACCAGGCACGTCTGGAGCCCCAAACCTTCCCCATCATGCTGAACACCCTCCTAGGGAGGCTTTTCCCTGCCTCAGCACCCAGGTTTCTGCAGGAGAAGCTCCAGGCAAGCTGGCTCCCCCGGAGCACATGGATTTCCATCGGAAGTGCAAGGACAAGCATTAATCCTCAGTGTATGTGGAGTCGGGGATGGGCTCAAGGCAAGAAGATGTTCCCCAGAGTGGTTCCCTCTCCAGCCCCTTCCCCCAGCCCCACCATCCCTCCCTGCTACCCTACAGCTTCTCTCCCAGGCCAGAGCTAATCCCCCCAGATCAGGTTCCCCAAGGGGGCAAGGGACCCACGGCTGGGGTGGTAACTGGGTAGAGTTTCAAATTATAAATTCCATTAAATTGAATTTTAGAATGAAAAATATGGACGTGAAGCTGCTTTCTGGCTGGTTTGCAAGCACTGAAATCACACCTGGAGGGTCCTTGAGGGTGTACCCCACCAGGATGTCTCTGCTCCCCAAAATCCCAGCTCCTCCTGTCCCCATCCCTGTCCCCAAGGTTTTCAAGCCTCAGGGAAGGGCTGTGGGTCCAAAGCTCACCTGGGGAACCGAAAAGTGGTGAGCAAGGAGCAGCTGATGGATTGGCCGAGCTGCTGCCAGCAATTTCACGCAGGGTAAATCCATTTATCACCCCGGCACGAGGAGGGGAGGCACGGGCAGCTTGAGGCACCAGCAGATGAGCCCATCTGTCACTGGGAGGCAAGGGGGGCTCCAGAACCTGCCTGGCACCCTAAAAATTCAGGGGAAGGGTCTGCAGTGAGGCGTTGGGACAGGGAGGGAGAGGGGTGCCACGATGCAAATAGGTTCTTCCAGTGACCTCGGAGCTCCTGAGCTTCCCCTGGGGATACGGCACCCAAAGGTTGAGCAAGTTTTTTGGGGGATGTTTCTCTCCCTCGTGGGTCACAGGCACATGTGGTGGTGAGGTGCTGCTTGGGACTTTCCCCTCTGTAGCACCTTCTTGTCCTGGAAGTGGTTTCTGGGACCATTTCTCCCTGGAGGTCACCCAAACCCTACTATAAAAAAATAAATCACAGCACAGAGAGCTTCGGGACGCCTCTCCTCACCCCTTCGTGCGCTGTCCTCTGCCGCTGCTGCAGCGGTCTGCTCTCTCTGCACCTCCCTGGAGGTCTTCCAAGGGACAGGTACAGCACCAGACGGGCACGGGATGAGCACAAAGGCATCCCCATCCCGGCAGCATCTGAGCAAATTCCCCTGCAGCCCCATGTGTGTGCGTGCACAGCACAGTTTTGCAAGCACGCGGCACGCCGAGCGTTGCTGCAGGCATGCATGCATGGCTGCCGCCCATCTCCGAGCGTGCAAATGCATGCAGACTCCTTGTGTGCAAGTGGGAAGGTACAGGTCCGCGTGCAGATGTGCGCAGGGGTCCTGCGGGGCCCTCGTTGGGTGTTTTTTTGGGTGCACGGGCGCCCAGCAGGCCAGCGGTGTGCAGGGCGTTACAGCGCATCCTCCTCTAAGAGGCCGCCGCGTTTCGCGGCGTTAGCATTTTGCAGCGTGCAGTGTTAAGGCTGCAGTGGGAATTGCTCGCGGATATTGAGCAGGTAAATAAAGCACAGCTTGGAAAAAGCCTGCAGAAATGGGCTGCATGCGAGGCAGCCTTCCCCGAGGTGTCCTTAACCCGCAGCACACACCCCCCTTCTCCGCCCGGAGACCACGGTGGGGGGCTGCCAGCCTGGCAGCCTTCCTTCTTCTTAACCCCTTCCTCCTCCTCCTGCATCCTGAGAGCGTAAAGTGCCCATGCGAAACTCATTTTCCTTCTCTCCAAATAGGCGCAGCTCAGCAGCGTGGTGGTGATCACGAACGGTCCTTGCACACCCCTGGAGCTCCCCGCTGTGCTTCCCACGGGGCTGCCTTGCTTTGGGAGCAGCGCGGAGGGGATGGATTCAGGACTTCAGAGCCTGGAGGTGTCAGCAGAGCACCTCCACGTCCTGCGGCACCAGGGGTCCGAAGCCCCTTCTGCAGCAGGGTGGGGGTGAATCCCATTTCCCAGAGCATCCCGAAGCAGAAGAGGGTCTGTTTTCGGGGGGGAAACGGACCCCAGCATCCTGCCCTCTCCCAGTTAGCCATCCCCTCTGAGCCTTGTGCCCATCCCTGCTTAATCCGGGGCTCACCGGTGGACACCAGGAGGGATTTTTGTGGCATGAACAGATTTTCATTGGATTTAAGCTGGGAGAGGCACAGACTGGATGGTGTCCCCCCGTGTCACCCTACAAGTGCCACCGCTCGTATTCCTGCACCAGAGGTGCCCCGGCGCCCGCCCCAAACCCTTCCAACCCCATATTTATGGGGCGGTGACGTGCTCATCCCAGCGCTCATCACTTCCCAATTTGCTCTCCATCTTCCTCCACGATCCTACCTGGTTGTAAAGTGGTTACATCTCTGCCGAAGGGGATTCGCGGCCGATGTATATCAGCATTTTCACCTCCCCTCGGGGACCCATTTGTGGCGTTATTGCTGTAAGGTAGACGGCTGCCACTGCACACCGGGCAGCCCTTACGTGAGGCATTTGGACAGATTAACGGTATCAGCATGGGGTAGCGTTCCTCCAGATATATGAAATGAAAAGATTATTATTTTGTTATAAAACAAAGAGGAGAGAGAGTGAAAAGGGGAAGGAAGATGAAAGCCGCCCGGAGCTCGCATAAACCTACGTCTGGAGAAGAAGTTGGGAAATGGACTTTGCTGCTTATGAAAAATTTCCAGAAAAAGATCATTTCGGCGGTGTTTGGATGGTCTGCTTTAAAAGTGCGAATCCCAGTGGTGCTTCAAGGTATCATTTAGGTATGTTTATTAAAAGCTCTCAGGTTGTTTTCTCCTGGTTGCTTTTTAAAAAGTGTTTTCATTTATCAGAAATACGGAAGATGAGCATTTTCCACTTTCATTTTCTCATTGAAAACACGGAGAATTTCACCAGAAATGAACTGAAATGAGAGAAAATGCCACTTGCAATAAAGCCACAGATTTTCATGCACTTGTCATCATATTCACCCCTGAATTTGGTGCAGAAGGGATGGCTGCCTCAGTGCAGGGGCGTTTTTTGTGATTTCATGCTGGGTTTTTCCATCCTAAACCCATGGGAAGGGATGCACAAATGTCCAGGGAGGATCATCTTCTGCTCACACCCGTGGTATCCTTTGGGGCTTGCTGCTCAATGTGCTGATACACAGCTGTGAGTGTGACCAGCCCAGCTCGTGGATAAGCTCCTGAACCCATGGGTGGCTGGGAGCTGGAGGCGCACACATCCCTGGGCTTGCACCAAAGCCTGGCTCCCCAAAACTGAGCCACTGGGTGCCACCCTACTCACATCCCCATGCGTGGGATCCCCATGGGAGTGTGAGGACGCTGCATGTGCATGGGAAGCCCTCAGAAAAGCTGCTGTTGCCTGAAATCCCTGGGACCAGAGCAATGGGAATCTCCTCTTGGATGGAAAGCACAGGTTCCCAGTGGTCCCAGCTTTTATGAATTGCGGGCTTCCAAGCTGGCGATGGAAGAAAGAAACCTGTGTGCCCTAGAATAGCTCATTTCTGAGAGCAGAAATCTCTTTGCTATTCCTAGGGTGATGCACATCAAGGTGGGGTTACCGTAAGGGGCAGGAGGCATGGGGAGAGCTGGCTCTGAGCTCGGCCTCGGTGATCCATCGCTTGGCAGCGGGATGAGGACTCCACGAGCTCCGGGGCTGGTCAATACGCCTCGCTGCGATCAATGGGCAAGCGGCAGTAATTACATTTCCAAGATCAAATGGGCGTATAAATGTTTCATCTGGGTAAACGTTGTGTTGTCGGGTGTGTTTTTTTGTTTAGTGGTTGGTTTTTTCTTTTCTTTTCTTTTCTTTTCTTTTCTTTTCTTTTCTTTTCTTTTCTTTTCTTTTCTTTTCTTTTCTTTTCTTTTCTTTTCTTTCTTTTCTTTTCTTTTCTTTTCTTTTCTTTTCTTTTCTTTTTTTTTTCTCTTCTCTTTCTTCTTCTCTTCTCTTCTCTTCTCTTCTCTTCTCTTCTCTTCTCTTCTCTTCTCTTCTCTTCTCTTCTCTTCTCTTCTCTTCTCTTCTCTTCTCTTCTCTCTCTCTCCTCTTCTCTTCTCTTCTCTTCTCCTCTTCTCTTCTCTTCTCTTCTCTTCTCTTCTCTTCTCTTCTCTTCTCTTCTCTTCTCTTCTCTTCTCTTCTCTTCTCTTCTCTTCTCTTCTCTTCTCTTCTCTTCTCTTCTCTTCTCTTCTCTTCTCTTCTCTTCTCTTCTCTTCTCTCTCTTCTCTTCTCTTCTCTTCTCTTCTCTTCTCTTCTCTTCTCTTCTCTTCTCTTCTCTTCTCTTCTCTTTTCTCTTTTCTCTTTCTTTTCTTTCCTTTCCTTTCCTTTCCTTTCCTTTCCTTTTCTTTTCTTTTCTTTTCTTTTCTTTTCTTTTCTTTTCTTTTCTTTTCTTTTCTTTTCTTTTCTTTTCTTTTCTTTTCTTTTCTTTTCTTTTCTTTTCTTTTCTTTTCTTTTCTTTCCTTTCCTTTCCTTTCCTTTCCTTTCTTTCCTTTCCTTTCCTTTCCTTTCCTTTCCTTTCCTTTCCTTTCCTTTCCTTTCCTTTCCTTTCCTTTCCTTTCCTTTCCTTTCCTTTCCTTTCCTTTCCTTTCCTTTCCTTTCCTTTCCTTTCCTTTCCTTTCCTTTCCTTTCCTTTCCTTTCCTTTCCTTTCCTTTCCTTTCCTTTCCTTTCCTTTCCTTTCCTTTCCTTTCCTTTCCTTTCCTTTCCTTTCCTTTCCTTTCCTTTCCTTTCCTTTCCTTTCCTTTCCTTTCCTTTCCTTTCCTTTCCTTTCCTTTCCTTTCCTTTCCTTTCCTTTCCTTTCCTTTCCTTTCCTTTCCTTTCCTTTCCTTTCCTTTCCTTTCCTTTCCTTTCCTTTTCCAGTTTCTCCTTTCTGCACACTCTGCGGGCAACTGAGCGCATCCCATCAACCCAGACCGAGCCTTCCCACCTTCTTCCAGCCTCTCCAATAGCTCTGGCAAAGTTTTGCCCTTATTTTTGCACCAGTCCAAGGTAGATGGGCATTGTCCACAGTGGAAAACATGGCTGTGACAGAACACATCCAAAGAGATCTGAAGCTACCAACCATAACACCTCCTCTCCCAGCCCCACTGTGCCCCACGGGAGGCTTGTGGCCTCCGTCTTGCCCTGTAGACCCCCCTGCTGCCTCCCCACATTTGCCATCCAGCAATACAGGAACATTTTTAGCCCCATATTTCTCAGCACCTGGACGTGCCCCGGCAGCAATGCTGGGAGACATCCTCCCCATCCACCGCCTCTCCCTTCCCCTGCCATCCAACGCCGGGCTGTTTTGCACAGCAAAGCAGAAGAAACCTGAGCGGCCTCTGAGGACACGACATAACCGCTTGGATCTGTTTCACCCTGCAGACAAGCCCCCAAAGCGTTTTCTTTCTGGATGCTTCAAGCCTTTTCTGACACCACCAACCTCCAGGCTGTGACGTGCCAATGGTAAAGAAGTGCAGAGAAGGAGCTGGGTTCTTCCAGCACCGAGCAAGAACCTTCACACAGCTCAGGGGACAGCTGGCCCTATCCCTGCTGCTCCCAAATCCCTCCTGCTCTCATCCCTGGCTTTTTGTACCCACTCGTGGGCTGATCAACAGATGCCACAAAGTGGAGGTGGTTGGGAGATGCTCCTGGCGAGGTGTGAGAAGCAAACCCCTTCCAGAATACATGGGACTTTCTTTGGAGGAGGAAGGATGGTGAAGCTATGGATTTCACTGCTGGTGTCCACAGAAATCAGGAAATCCAGGTTCATTTTTTTTCACTGGGCATAGAGAAAAATCTTTTTGGATGTCTCTAAGGGAGAGGAAGGAATTGGGGCTGTTTTAGATATTTAGAAAGTCCAGACTTGTTCTCCTCTTCATCCATGCGTGATGTCCCCTGGAGCCTCAGGGACCTCCTGTGATGGGTCGGTCACTTTGGTCTCCCTCCTGAAGGCTGTGTCTCCCTCTGCCTTTGAAAAAAGCCTTGGGAGATCCTGAAGCAGAGGCTGTCCCCGAGCAGGACTGGTCCCAGAAGTCCTCTTTAGGGACACGGTAAGGGATTTCCCGACCACCTCAATCCCTGCCCAAGTCAGTCCTCAGTGGGAAGGGAAGTGTTCTGCTGGACAGACGGACCCAAGACCCTTGCAGAGAGGACACTTGCCCAGTACCCACCAATCCCAGCTCTGTTTCTATACCTGATTCAGGGATTAATCCACCCCAAACTGCACTTATTTTTTATCGCCTTCCTCGCCCTCCACCCTTGCCATGCACTGGCTGCTCTGTGCTGTCCAAGGTGTCGTGGCCCCATGTGGCCTCTGCGGGAGCATCGTCCTTGGGATGTCCCCCAGCAGCTGCTGAGGAGCCAGATCCCAAGCTGCTGACTTGGTGCATTGGCTGCGCCCACACGGGGAGGCGTTTTGGGGCCAGCTTCCCCACCTGGGCCTCGGAGCTGAAATCCAACACCAGGCTGACCCTTGGAAGGAGGCTGGCCATCCTGGCCCTGCCAGGCAGGAGTTTTTGTGCAGACAGCAGGGATGGTGCCTCCAGAGCTCTTGTCTCTGGCATGACCCAGCCTTTTTTCAGACTCACCTGCTCCAAGCAAGAGCAGAAAGACCCTCATGGTGTGCAAAACATTTTGCGATGGGGTTCAGCTAACACTGCCTTCTGCATCTGCCAACAGCATGACCATCTCCTCATCCAAGCCCTGGAGCACAAATAAAGACCCGTAGGGCCAGTAGAGATGGGCACGTGTTTTCCTCTGTTGTTTGCCCACAGTGAGTGCCAGGCACAGGGCTGAGAACAATCCCCTCATGGCATCTTACAGGCTCCATCATACCTTCTCATCAGGTCTCTGGTGGCCACACTGACTCTGTAGTCCATCAGGTGTCCCCACGAGAGCCCTGGCCACCCTCTTCATGGCCCATCTTGGCCGAGAGATGTTTTGGGAGCACCAAGTGACCCGAGCTGCTCCATCCGTTCCCCCATCCCTCTCCAGCTTCCCAGGAGAAAAAATTCCCATACCCAGTTCTTCTCTCTCACCTGTGGGTTTTCTTAAACACTGCAAGCTTGCTATTTGCCTAATTCTGCCATAACTAATTGGGCAGGGCTACTAATTATATTTCCTTCTCCTTCATGCAGATATTTGCCACCTCCACCGGGGAATTCTCCTCTCTCCAAAGGAACCATTGAAGGTAGACACTGACCATCCCATATCCCCACTGTCCTGGTGCATATCAGCATGAAGATTTCTTCTTCTCTTTTATAGAAAACTTCTACTGTCTTTCTCAAAAAGACATGCAAACTTCTTGTTTCCTCTTGCAGGAAACATTTCCAACGCTGGCTCTTTACGAAGACCTGAAAAGCTTCAGCAAAAGCAAGCGCTCGCTGGGGTAACCTCCTTTTTGTCAGCGAGAGGATTTGAAGGGCAATTTGCAGGCAGCTCCACTTGAAGGGAGCTTTGCGGCAGGGCTCGTTTCCCTGCTTGCTGCATCAGGAAGCCCCCTGTGAAATGGGATGCTAAGGAGGCACCTGGTAAGACGTGAGCTCCCCTGAGACAACCGACAGACCCGAGCAGGGATTGCAAACAGTGCCAGGAGTCAGCAGCCACTTCTTCCAGGTATCTCCAAGATGGGAGCAGGGTAGGTCCCCAATTCCCTGGCTGATGACCTCGGTGCAAGGGCTCTCTTTGCTAACGAGAGGTGGGGAGAGGCAGGCTCTTTCCCGCGGCTCTGCAATCAGCATCATTATAACTCAGAGCATGACGCTTAGCTCCCCTGCTCAAAACCCATTTTTTATTGCCCCGTATCACCCAAAAAGGGTGATTTGGGAGGGCTTACCCAAACCAGAACCATCACAGCATCTTGGAGCCACAGGACAGGAGCCGCAGTCCCAGGCTGTCCGAAGTATAACAAATAAATGGCCCAAACCCGCAGCTAAATGGGGGCAGGCAGGGAGCAACCAGGAAAGAATGAAACTCCAGCAGCTGGCTTGATAACTTTACCTCTTAAGCAGGCATTAAAGAGAGCCCCCGCCCTCCAGGCTCCTTCTGCACATTCCTGCATTGAAATAATTAGTTTTCACTTCTAACTTATTTTTTTTCCAAAGTCCAGAAGGTCAAAGTTTAGTACCTCCAAAAATAAAAAATAAAAATAATACCGGCGGAAAAAAAAATCCTCTCTCTGCTTTGCTGGCAGAAAACAGCAGGGGGTGAGGGGTAAGGGAAAAAAATCAATTTGAGCTTGGGTCAGCGGTGTGTGCGAGAGAGACCTTTGGAGCAATGGAGATTAATTTAGTGGGAGAGAGAAGGCAGAGTGGAAAAGCAAGGAGGGGGAGAGGAGAGAGCGCAGCCCGGCTGCAGGGGAGCCGGGGACAGGTTTGGGATGTGCTTGCTCTCTCTTTAATAAGATCCCAGTGTGGCCCAGAGAAATTAATCACTGCTTCGTTAGTACACAGATGCAAAAAAGTGCCAAGTCAGTTGCTGCACTAGAGGAAAAATCCGAGGAGCTGCTGGGCTGCTGCTGTGTCCCAGAGCCACCATCCCCAGGGATGAGGGAGACATAAAGGAGATGAGACCCCTCCTGCTGGAAACCCTCCTGTCCCACTGGAAACACCTTCACCAAGCTGATGGTGGGTTCAAAGGGGATTATTATAGGACAGGGAGATGCTCCAGCAGCAGCAAGGGTGCAGAGGACCTCGGTGGGAGGATGCTGAGAGTCAGGACAGCATCACCCATGGGTGACGGAGAGCTACGGGGCTGCTGGAAGCGCCTTAGTGGCAGCAGGGATGGGCCCCTCGCTCATCTCCACCTGTCAGAGGCATCATCCCTGGATTATACGTTGCTATAACTGGGGGAGGATAATAAACACCTAATCCAACGTCTGCCCAAGCCTCGGAGCATCTCGGTGGAAGATGAGCCCCTCTGGAAAATCTGTCCTGCTCGCCTCTGCTATCGCAGTGGTGGCTGCTGTGACGTGGGCCTGTCCAGAGCTGCTTAAGAGCTTATGGAGCCCAGCTGGCTCATTAGAGGCACCTTCCAAGGCTTTGGGTGGGAAATACGAGCATTCGAATTAATGGGGCAAGAAAAAGACAACAGGAATTTATCCATCAGTCTCACACTGAAATGGAATGCAGAAGGCCCAGGCCTTGTTGGGAACGAGTCTTTCATGGATTGATTGATTTTATCTGTAACAGCCACCGTGAAATATTCTGGGGCGAATTCTGACCATATTGACCCTGGTGAACCTGGCCGTCAAAGGCAGGATTGACAATGACGAGTATTGCTATGGGCAGCATCTCGGATTGACTGGGATGACAGAGGTGGTGGAGGGTGGCGGAGGGGAAAGAGCAAGCTTTGCCTTTCCTAAAGATGCTCCAAAGCTGCCAGAAGAGCAAGAAACCAAGTGGGAAATACGATGTGGCGGGGAGGGAGCGAAGGTGAGCTCAGGGCATCCTCCCACCGCTTGGCTCAGCGACCGACGGATCCCAGGGGATGGCGGAGGAGCAACCTCGCTCGCCGGGGCGGGTTGGCAGGGAGCTGGGGAGCCATCGCCGTCCTCTCCACGGGGTGGTTGGCCAGCCAAGAACCTCTTGCCCTTGGGGAGGACCTCAGCGGCGTGAGCCATCCCACGGCACGTCCTGCCCGTGGTAAGCAGCCGCTGAGATGCTGCAGAGCCTCAGCGCTTTGGTTTTCAGCTCCCATGGAGTCAGGGGGATCAAGGCAGGGTGAAATACATGTGGTGTTGCAGATGAAGTGTCCCTGAGGTTGGCGAATTTATCAGTCTGGAGGAAAAATGAAACAGTCACTTGAAAGCCCTAAAACCATGGGTCTGCTAGACCAGCAACTGGAAGAGCCCCGTCCTTCTTCAGGGCTCTCCAAAGCATCTTGCCCTGGTCTCTGTGTTTTCCCAAACAGAGAGGGCAAAAAAGGGCAGCTTTCCCAAACAGAGAGTGTTGTGGTTTAACCCGGCTGGCAGCTAAACACCACACAGCCGTTCGCTCACCCTCCCCCCTCCCTCTCTGGGATGGGGGGAGAGAAACGGGAAAGTGAAGCCTGTGAGTTGAGATAAAGACAGTTTATTAAGACAGGAAAATAATAATAACAATAATAATAATAATAGTGATAATGATAATAGTATTAACAATAATAATGTGTAAGAAACAAGTGATGCACAATGCAATTGCTCACCACCCGCTGACCGATGCCCAGCCTATTCCCGAGCAGCCGGCCCCCCCACCCCGGCCAGCCACCCCTATATATTGTTTAGCATGACGTCAGATGATATGGAATACCCCTTTGGCCAGTTTGGGTCAGCTGTCCTGGGTCTGTCCCCTCCCAGCTCCAGCTGCACCCCCAGCCTGCTCGCTGGCAGGACAGAGCAAGAAGCCGAAAAGTCCTTGGCCTGGTGTAAGCACTGCTCTGCAACAATTAAAACATCAGCATGTTATCAGCGCTCTTCTCATCCTAATCCAAAACATAGCACCCTACCAGCTACTATGAGCTACTTAACTCTGTCCTAACTGGAACCAGGACAGAGAGCTAGAAGAGAGCAGAAAAAGCCCAGCCAGGAGGAAGTGCTGTCACAACACCCTCGTGTCTCAGCTCCATGCTGCTTTTCACAGGGGGAGATAAAGATGTGCCCGGCTTGGCCGTGATGTGCCGATGACCTTAACGCTTGCTGGCCCAGCTGGAGAGCAAAGGTGGGTCTGCCTCCAGCAGGCTCTCGGTGACAGCCGGATCTCACCCAGCTGGAGGAGGTAATATTGCTAACAAAGCTCATGTCCAGCAGGATTAATGGCTCACCGAATGACCCCAGGCTCTCAGCATCCTTGCTCTGCCAATCACGCTAGCAGAAATGAATAAAGACTTTTTTATTGGTATTTAGAAGGCTTTTAGGAAAAGAAAAAACACACACACACCCCCCAAAAAAAAAAAAATCCAGCATCCACCCCTCAACATTTTAATTGAGCCTGCGAGGTATTTAAATGCTTGGCTGGTCAGCAATTGCTTCCAAATTACTTCGGGAGCCATGGGGACCTGCCCGCGTGGGGCCAGTGTCATCGAGCCGTTCTGCCTCGCGACAATCCCCAGGTGCCTGGGCACACACGTCTCCATCAGAGGATGTTCATCGTGACAAGGGAGCTTTGAGACCCGGATCCAGCCCCAAAAGATCCCAGGCTACCAGCTGAGCAAGCAGGTCCCCCAAAATGTGGGTACAGCCGGTGGTGTCCCTTGGTTTCCCCATCTCTAAAGTGGGCGGAATGAATAGAGGTGGGTCAGGTTAAGATTAATATTTGAGAAAAGTGCTCTCTTAAGTATCTCCCTCTCACACACATGCACACATATATTTATATGTATATGCATTCCCTTCTCATATATGAGCACAGCATGAAAGCAGCCGAGCAGGAGCTCAGTTTGTGCTGAAGGACTTTGTTCGCAGCTTTGCTTAGCGAGAGCACCAAGATGTATTAAAATCTAAAGGGAAAAAAAAATCATCTTTAAGGGAGAAAAAAAAAAAAAAAGAAAGAAAGAAAAATAAAAAGGCCCAACTTGATTTGACTTTCATGAGACACCAGTTAAATTTTTTTTTTAAGCTTCCACACAAAACGGCAAATCGTCTAAAATTAGATCTAGGGAATTATTTTATCTGCATGGGGAAAAAGGCTGTTTGATACCATGACTGTGTAATAGGGGACTTCTCGGCTTCCCAAACATGTTAGGAAGATGCTTTTGATTTTTTTCCCTTTTCTCCTCCTCTTGTCTTGGCAAGCGCTCAACGTGTTATTTAAAGAAAAATTAAGAGGCGCTCTCAGGGCTGGCTAAGCCCAACGTATAGATTTTTGTTTTAAAATAAAAGGTTGGACTGTTTTTTAGTTATGTGCTTTAACACAGCAGAAGAGCACTATAAAAGCAATCCCAAGCCGAGGCCGTTCCAAGTGCTGATGCTCCCCGTCAACCTCTCCCCGCAGCATTTCCACCCCGCCGAAAAGAAATTGCAAGCCTTGGGTTCGCAAAAAGGGGGACAGAGGAGGAAAAGGGTGAAAAGCGAAGAGGTCTGGCAGGATCCTACCCCTGTTTGAACTGCAAAGCCCTTGGGGAAGGGGAGGGGGAGATCTGCCCTGCAGATGTCAAAGCCTGGGGTGTTTCTACCCGTGTGCATGGCGGGGATGCGTGACCCCCCCCCCCCCTCAAAGGTGTCCCCTAGCTTAAGGAAGAGCCAAAGCTGCGTGCTTGGGGTGGTGGGTGAATGTCTTCATCCGTGTGGTGTATCACAAAGGGAAAATTTGTTCTCAAATCCCTCTGGGGCTTCCCAGCTTTGCGCAGGTCCCTAAGAGCAGCTTACCCGCACGTGGGGCTGCAGAGGAGGAGCGAGGCTGCACATGGGGCCGCAAACATGGGACAGCCCCGAGAGGCTGGGGGACAAGGTGTCCCCACGGATTTACCCTAGGCAGCCCAACGTCACCTCGGATCCGCTGCACGGAGCTCTGCAGAAGACAAACCCCCCCGGCACCACCACCACCACCAGGCTCCCTGACCACGCACAGGTCCAGGACACAACGTCAGGCACGGCTGGGATCCGATTTTAGCAGGGCGCTTGTGTTAGGAGAGAAATAATGCTGACAGGGGAACAGATTTTGAGGCCAGGAGGAAGCGTTGGGGTCTCAACTGAGCTCTTGCACAGCCTGGGCTGGGTGGGAATGGCACCGGGAGATGGGATGCAACGGGAGTCACCCATCTGCTCGGCTGCCTCCTGCCTCCAGACCAAGGGCTCCTCGCACAAACAAAGGTGGAGAACATAGCAAAATGCAAAAGGAGAAACCTTTCACCTTGGGTGACTGCCTCTGGGTGGGCCAATAGCATATTTTGGGGAGTCTGTTATTTAAATAAAGGTTTTAACCCAACACAATCTTTTTAAATACAGCCATGGGAGCAGGGGACTTAGGGAAGAAAGTGAAAGTTTCTGCTACGCTGTTTTGTTTTATTTTTATTTATTTATTTTTTTTTTTGCATTCAAAACTGCCAGGGGAATTAAGACCCACAAGGTACACCTGCCCATGATGCTGGACCTAAGCTCCTTACCTGTCAGCATTTCTAAATTAAAACCTGATCCCCGTCCGCCTCTACCCGTGGAGCTGCCTTGCAAGGGGCACGGTGGTGCTCCACGTGACGGGTCCGAGGGCGAGGACCTGGCATGGTCCCAGCCCGTCCTGCCCCGAGCAAAGGTCAGGCTGCAGCTGTGAGCACCTGGCTCCACCAGTGTCACCTCCTGAAAAGGTCCACATGTGGCGTCCTCACCTCAAATACAGATTTGCAACCTTCACCCGGGCTTAGGGCTGGGGTGAGAGTGGGATCACCAGTTCAGCCACCCACCAGTGCCTAGGCAGGATTTTTGGAGGCTCAGCTTGAGACAAAAGCTGTTTGGTTTGGTCTCCACCTTCCTGAACTAGGACAAAGTTTCAGGCTCGGTGGATGGACAGCCTCTGAGCAACTGGCTCTTCTCTAGAGGGAGCTGGAGAGTGTTTTTCCTTTGGCTGTGGTGACCATGGGATGGTGAAGTTCAGGACCTGGAGGGAAGGGAGCAAGAAAAAAGCAGGACCAGAGCCCTCAGCATCTGGAGAGCAGACTGCTTGGAAGGATCCCATGGGACACATCCCCAGAAAGAAGAGGGGTCCAGGAGAGCTGGTAGTTTTTACCAGGATCACCCCCTCCAAGCTGAAGAGTGCTCCACACCAAAGTGCAGGCAAGTCAAGAAAAAGTCAGGCTGGAAGTCTGGCACGGGCAGTACAAAATAATTATAGCCGGTCTGGAGTCAACCTGCTTACTCAAAGCCATCATCCAGTAAAATCCATCCCCAGCCAATCTCCCACAAGTGGAAAGCTTTGCTCAGCAAGTGGTCCATCCACGGCTTCTCCTTCCCCACTCCCCAGCCTGCCCCCGTGCTCTGAGCATCATCCCAGCAATCAGCACAACGCAAACTCAGCGCAAACCTTGGGCAGCAGGCATCTGTCACCGAAATCCTCTAAAAAAAAAAAATAATAATAATCCCGGGGAGGGGGGAGATGGAATTGGGAAACCCCAGAGATACACGGCAGAAAAGGTGCCCGGCTAATAGAGCAGCTCTCTTAGAGACCTCTGTTAGGTACCGGTGAAGCCATTTACCAGCCAAGGCAAGGAAGCATGCTCTGCAGCCCTGTCGTGTCATATTAATGGGCAGGATCATTTAAGCTTGGATAAAACCCACAACTTAATTTTTTTTATTTTTTTTTTTTTAGTTCGTGGTGGTGGTGGTGCTTGTCGCGGCCGCCTGTTCCAGATGATGAATGGTTCTGTTTCAGGCCGATCCGCTTGTTTGAGCACTGTGGTGGTTTCAAGACTTCATGCAAAAGAGGAGCCCTGGCCATTTTTCACTCGGAGAGATGAGCGACACAGGAATAAATTTTCCTGCTTAAAATTTGCTGGGCCCAGGGTTTCTTGGTGAGGCAGCTTTGACAGCCTGTCACTTTGCTAGATGTTTGGTGCTTGGAGTATTCTGGGTCCTTTTATTGCTTTTTAAAAGATTTAAAGGAAACAAAACCCTGGTGCATTATGACATTTAGCAGGGTCGATATGTGTATCTGACTCTATCCAGGCATTGCACTGGAACACGCTGGGTCCTGATCCCACCCTCGCTCGGACCAGCATAAATCAGTGGCAGCTGCAGGTAGCCCAGGGCTGCAGAGCGAAGGCAGCTGAGGTCAGAGGATAACCCCGTGCACAGCTCACCGCTGGGTTGTAGTCAAGCCAAAATCCAGCGTTCTGCACCTTCCCGTGACAGCAGGAGGAGACTTTTCCAGTCCTGATAAAAAATAGCCATGCACATGCACTACACATCCAACACACAGAGCTGCACGCGGGCACGTCAGCACACAGCTGGAGCTGGATGCATTTTATCCAGTGGCCTCTGAGGAAGCTTATAGCATGATCAAGGGTCAAGACACAACTGAGACACCCCATCAAAGGAAATGTTTTCATTTTGAGGCTGTAGATTTGAAATCCCTCGTCTGCCTTCACTTTGCTCAGCACTTGCATCCTTCCTGAACCATAATCAGGTGATGGGACCACCCCATGGAGACGTTACTGGCAGAGGAAGGGATGTGCCTGGTGTGACCCATTCTTTCAAGGTACCTATTGTTAAGGTGTTTTAGACAATTAGGTTCACCGCTTTGTTGGGAGCTCATGTCAGTGAGGTTGCAGTGTCCTGCAGATACCTGCAGTTCCCAGTTTGGATGCAGCCCGGATGCGCTGTGCAGTTTTCCTCCCTGATCAATTTGCCACCCAGTGAACGACGGCTGTGGGCAGCGGCTGGACACATGTAGAGAGGGTGGCTCTCATCAGAAGCCACCTGAGATCCACCTGCAGGGGTGGTCTGGGGTGCCAAAATGTGGGATGCTGGGCAGCCAGACCCACCAGCTCCATGGGGACTGGGAGAACTGGGGTACGAGGACTGAAGTGTGGGGCAGAGCGGGGCAAAGGGCACACAAAAAATCACAGAAACAAGGGGAGAAGAAGCAGGGGATGCTCTAAAAGGGACAAGATGGCCAGCTTTGACCCTTCAAACCAGATATCAAGTTGTTTTTGTGTCTGAGAGATGAGGAGCTTGATCTGAGAGAGAGGGGGAATGCCGGTAAGGGTTCCCAAGCAGGAGATAACAGCTTGTCCCAAAGAGCCACCAAATAGATCCCAAGCAGGAGATAACTGCTTGTCCCCACAGCCACCACCTCTGTCCACATCTGGAGGATGCTGGGCTGGGAGCAGGGTCGGTCCCCAGGACCAGCAGCATTGCAGCTGCCGGCAAGGCTGGAGCAGGGAGAGATTGAGTCAGGCACCAAGCTAAGACCTGGAAAGTGGAGAGCAGACGCACTCAGCTGCAGGCCGGGCCTCCGGAGAGCTGTTTGGGGTGAAATTGGGGAAAGGTGGAAGGCATCAGTCGTCGGAACCGAGTCAGCCCAGCACCGCCTCAGCAGGGATTGTCCCAGGGAAGGGGGAGAAAAGGCAGCAGAGAATCAATTCCTCCAGGCTGGCCCCCGAGATGGGCGCTGGGGGAGGTGGCTTATAAATGCTGCATGGAGTCCTGCAGGGACAGGGCTTGGTGTCACTTTAAAAAGTAAACATACGCAGCCTAATGAATGAGTTATATCCCAGACGCTCCATTCCAGGAGAGGTATTTAACAGGCACTATTGGATTCTGCGGTATCTCTCTATCTGTAACCAGTGCATTATGACCATTAATGGATTTTTGAGGCTGGATTGATTTTTCATTAATTTGGTAAAAATCTTTTCCCTCTCCCATATAATTCTGTCTTAAAACGCTCCCCCTGACAGACCGATAAGTCACTCACCTCATAATGCAAGTCTGGCTCATAAATCTCCGTGATCCGGTGAGGAGGGGAGCGGGGAGCGAGCTGGGCTGGGGGAAGGGGTGGCGAGGGGGAAACCTCCTTGGGTCCGGATGGAGCTGCCAGACAGCTCTCATCGTGTGCACAGCCAGAAAGCTCCATCAATAATGGAGGGAGGATGGAGGGTAGGGGGTTGTGGGGGCTGGTGGACATCCAAGCGTGGGCTCCAGAGCCAACGTTGTCTCCCCAAGCCTTGTTCTCGCATGTCTGTATGTAGGACAGTGCTCTGGGACCCCACACGTGTGGCTCGGCTGGTGAGTGTTGTCCCAAAACCATGCACCCCGTGCAAGGTGCTGTGCTGGGCACTGAGCTGTGTTCTGCCCAGGGCCTCCCAGGTAAAGGCGTGTGTTGGAGGATCAAAGATTCGTGACTTTTCCTATTATGATCCCAAACACTTTGCAGAAGGGCAGCTCTCATCCAAGGTGTGTTCCTTCCACAAGTTGTATTCTAATCCCAGGAGGGCGAGGAGAAGCCAGAGATCTGGACCTGTTTCTCTGGGGGTGTCTGGGACATCCTAGGACTTTGGGACAGCAAAGATCCAGGTGGTGACAAAGGATCAAAGCCCTGCAGAGCAAATAAATATCCATGAGGGATCCTCGCTCACAGTATCCGTGCAGCTGCAGATCCCCATGTGCAAGGGCAGGATGGAAACATCATCTGATGCAGCCTTGTGAGGACAAATTTCACTGCCCTTACGAACCCATAACCAAGCTCCATCACTTTCAACTAGGTATCTTTGTCAAGGAGCCTTTTGGGTGTCTGGTACTACCTGCTCCTGAGATGGAGCAATTTCAGATCATGTTTTTCATGGAATGTCCCAGATTTAGTCCCTGGGTACAGGGGAAAGCAAAGATTTCCTTTTCATGTAACATGTTTTTCTTTATTTGCATCTAGCTCCACATCTCCATTGCTTGAGGTCCCTGGGCATTGACAGCTTGCAGCCTGGGCAGCAAGATGAGACAATGCAATGAAAAAAAATTCCTGCCCTTCTCATGGCAGCCCCTGTGTCTGTGCCCACTTCATCCCCGCTTTCCCGTTCCCTTAAACATCCCCAAACCCTGCAGGGCAGGGACGGGGCTCGAGGCATCCTAAAAGGAGCCGAATCTCTTCTGCATCTGCTGCCCCCTGTGCGATCCCCCACAAATTACTGCGGCTGCAGGGAGGTGTGAGAGGCCTGCTTTAACTCACGCTATTGGATTTCACTGCAGCTCTCGCTCCTGCCACGCAATCAGTGCATTATCGCCGTTAATGGATTCTTGAGGCCGGATTGATTTTTCATTAATTTGGCCCCCCAAAAGAGGGAAATCTCCACCCCCTGCTCCTTTTGTAACTCAGTCTTTGTGTGCACCCCTGAACAGCAAGGCAAGTCAGTGCCTCCCAGGGGGAAAGAAGAGGTAGAAAACGAATATTTGTAACTCTCCCCTTGCTTCGCTCCGTGCTTGCTGTCCCCTGGGGCAGCAGTGAAATGGGCTGGCAGCCTTGAGTGCTCGTGATAGGGAGCAGGAGCCCCCCACCAACCCATGTCCATGCAGCCATTCTCCCCTCACACCTTTTCCCTCCTCCAGGTAGCAAACCCCACGCAACCCTTGCTCAGTGATACTCTAACAAGAGGCCACAGCCCCACTGGTGGCATAAAACCATCTCCTCTCCCTGCTTTATTCACAACACGGGTGTGAAGCAAGATGCCCAGAGACCTCTACACCCTTGTGTGCCCTCCAGCCACGAGCACACACTCCCAGTCCTGACACCTGCTTTGCACAACCTACGCATCTCCAAAAACCTTGGTGCCAACCCTTTGTGCTTTCACATGCTAAGTGCACCCCAAGTGCAAAGCCTCCTCCTTGGGGGGGTGCATGCATTTATGGCTGGGCTGGCCTGCAGGACAGCTGCCCATGATGGTAGGACCAGGAGGGACAAGAGGAAAAGGGGTGGCCAAGACAGGGCTCGTGGGTGTCCACACATTTGCATTCTCCAGGGTGGGCAGCTCAGCTTCCAGCTGCTGGTCCAAAAAGGGTCAAACACATTTCCTATAGGTCCCCTACAACACCTACCAGCCTCAGGAGGGTGTCCCCGAGTTCTGGAGGATACCCAGATGACACATGATGCCTTGTGTTTCTAATTGAGTCCATAAGGTGTGACACCTGGGTGGAAAAGGAGAAGTGCCCTGGGGAGGAAAGCCAGAGGCAGGAGCTGAGTTCACCCCTCCCAGATCACATCCCACACTACTATTGCATCTGTGTCCTGTAGAGTAAGGGGATGCTAATTACCCATCCAGACCATTCCAGTCCCACAACAGTGAATCTGCCCAGAAATAATCCCAGGTCATAAGAAAGGCAGGAAATGAAATCCAGGATTCAGCCCTTTTTCCCTTGAAGAATTGCATAAAGCATGATTGTTTATTCAGATGGTCCATCTAAGGTAGCTTTGCAATGTTTCCCAAGAAAAGCTTCTGCTTGCTTCTTGATTATCTTCCAATTGTTTATTAAAAAACATTTTTAATGAAGACTAACAAGCAAATAATCAATACCCACACGGATCACCTAGGAATAGATAAGCCTCAATAAGCCCTTGGGGATCACTGTATTTACTAAGCAGACAATTACAAGGGTAATGACTATCCCTGCAATTTAAAATTAATAAGATGTGATTGCATCCTGAGGAAATGCAAACTGATTAACAGAATCACACTTCGAGGTGGGCAGGCACTTTGGAAACGTGTTTTAACCTGGGGTAGGGAAGCCAAGGCAGGATACCTGTGAAGGAGCAGTATTCAAGATCTTCATTAATCTGACTACCTAAAGCCTACTTTGAATTTTTAGGCATCTTTTTTGGAACCATAGAATCTGGAAGGGAACTCTGGCGACCTCCAAAATTCTGCTTAAGGGGTGTCAATGTTGAAGGTAAACTCAACTTCAAAGTTGGAGTGGGATGCTCAGGGCCTTCTCTAGCTGAGGTCTGGGTACCTCCGAGGGTGGAGATCCCACACTTTCTTTAGTCTAAGTGCTAATGTTCGTAACCCTCATGCACACATTTATATTGAAATATCAAGTCAAAATTTCTCTATTACAACATCTGTCCACTGTCTCTGTCACAGTGCACCTCTGAGAAGAATCTGGACCCCTTCTCTGGACAGTTTATATTCATTTCTTTACATTACTTACTGTGTTAAACCCAAACCATTCCTTCACTTCCTGGTGTTTGTCCCCATTTATAGCAATCACCCATGACTTGTCTCAGATCACCCTCTGATGACTAACCAAGCCAAAATCTTTTAGTTCGCCCCCACAAGCTGTGTTGTCCATTCCTCTAGCCCCACTTCATCCTTCTGTCCCAGCTGAAAATCAGCCCTGCCCTTGTGGCCTCTTTCTTCACCAATTCTAAGAAAAATCCCTGTCTTGGTGTATCTTACAGTCACGTTCACCTTTCTTCATGGTCACGCAATAGTGACTTCTCCTAGCATGCAGTCAGTGACTAATTTCAGCTTTCTTGGTTTTTGGTTGGTTGGTTGGGTGGGTTTGTTTCCTTTTTCCAAGTTATAGCAGAGAATCTTGTTTTAAGTCTGTATATGCGTGGCCTTGTGCTTTACCTAACTACGTCTCATCCCATTTCACTTTTTCCAGTCTCTCAAGGTCATCTGGCACTTTCTTGGACATGGTACTGCCTCCTACCCTCATACCATCAGCAGATTTCATCGGCAGACTCCCCCTCTTTGAAACGAGCTCATGCATGAAATTCTGAAATAAAAGTGGTCCCAAAGGCAAACTTTAAGGAACTCCACTCGTTCACTTCCCTCCAGCCTCATATTTCCCCTCTCAGCCACTGTCCTCTCACTGTCTGCAACTTCTTTCCCCATCTCACAGTTCTCTTACAGATCCTATCTCGCCCAGCTTCATCTCTAATTATCTATGAGGTGCCACATCACATGCTTTGCTAAATCCAGAGAGGTGCATTCTGCTCTTCCTAGAAAATCTGTTATCCAAGGGAGAGCTCAGGAGAGAAGGACACTACCTATCTTTAATAAATGTACTTCCTTTCATTTATCATTTGCTCCAAGCCTTCAATAAAAGGCTCCTTGCATGCCCCTGAGACCAGGCTAACAGCCTTGCAATTGCCCAATTTAGCTTATTCTTAAGCCAGCAACTTCATCTGCCAGTTTCCAATCAAATGGTTCCACTCAGGCTCGCAATCCTGCGACTCAGCTTGTGCTGCTTCTTACGGCAGCTCTTCCAGGACTCTGCCTGGAGGGTAGCTGATCCCAACGTGCCTTAGGTGCACAGGTGGCGTTTCATGCCGTATACCTTGGGTGGGTTCTGATGGAAAACAAAGTGACATCTCTCCTGGACTTCATGGGAGAGGTGGCCTCAGCTCCTCGCGATCTCTCTGTCTTTCCTTAGGCTGCCTGGAACAGCCACTCTGAGTCCAGGATTGGAAATTACTGAAAATATTGGTAAATCTGTGCACGTAGAGAGGAATATAACATCTGCATGGATCGTCTCTGCATCAGAGAAGAGATCTAGGCGTGTTGTGGAAGAGACAGTCCTTGGACCTGCAGGCTGCCACCTCTGGAGAAGACCAGCATACATCAAGAAGCTCCCTTCCATTGGATCTGATATAATTAGTGCTGATGGCCGATGTCTCCATCTCAGAGGGTTTCTGCCTGCTCTGCCAGCCCTGCCACCGCTCTTCATCTTCATCTTCCACCTGCCTGCGCCGAGTGGAGGTGGATGGCTTGCAGACGAGTCCTTCTTGTGTGGCAGCCCCGGGCTTCCTGCTGCATTTATCCTCGCCTCCTTTGCTGGTGTGGCTTTGCATGATCTCTGTTTCCCCCAGTGATACCTGTTGCTGTCACCTGTCAAAGGCTGATAATGATAAGGGGCAGAGAACGCCAGCCCCAAACAAGCTGGGCTTCCCTGCAGCACGTTCCCCAAGAAAGAGGCCATCAAAGGAGGCATCAGTGACAGGTTTGTGTCACCTCGATGTGGCAGAGCACCTTTATGTCTCCCTTTCCTCCTCACAGACAGCTCATTAAAGCTGAAAGCATTGAAGGGTGATCAGCCCCTGAGCCAGTGAGCTCTCAATCAGTCCTCTGAGGCTGGCTTTGATCAGGAGACACCAAAGGTCTGGCTGTGAGACGGCTGTTTTCCAGCTGAGGTTCTGGTTACCTGGAAATATAATCCATGGAAAACAGGGCTGGGCTGGCACTGGGGGACAGGAGGTCACCTCTCTGCAAGGTAGAAGCAGCAAGACCCATGTTGATCTTTCTCCTGACCTGGTCTTGAACTCTGCAGTGCCTGAGATCCCCCTCCTCCCCAGACATTGCTTCACTCTTTCCAGTCAGGGAGCTTTTCCTCATGTCTAGCCCAAAATCTTTCTTCCTCTGTCCTCTTCTAAACCTGCCCACCAGGGACACAGAGACCAAAGTATTCCCTCCCTCTTGCTGCTTTGCTTATTTGATTTGAGGGCAGTCTTTCTTCTCTTAGCAAGAAAAAATAATGATAAATAAAATAAAATAAAATCGTTCTTTCCATGTTTTCCTGTAGTTCCCATCCTGTAGCTCTCTGAGCATCCTGGCTGCTCTGCACTCACCACCCCAGCCCCAGACTGGAGGCTCCACCAGCACCCTGAGCAGTGGTGTGCCCATGTGGCCAGAAGGATGGCAGATGATGCTGGAGACAGGTGTAAGGGAGAGAAACTCCTACCTGGAAATGTTCTTCTAAACCAGATACACTGCTATTCTCTGTGCTTTTCTCACCCCAGGCATAAAAATGCAATTTCAACCTCCACTCAGCAAATTTCATCTAGCCTACAACATATCCTGACCGGTGGCTTTCCTTGGCACGTGACAAAGATACGTTGGGTCTTGGACTCCCACTGCAAGAGTGGTGTTAGTCCAGTTCCTTCTCGCACTATCTACGTGAAAACCAGGGAAAAGAAACCCCTGCCTGGCAGAGAAGGGAGGAGGTGACTGCATGACTTTCAGGCTTCCCTGCAGGCAAGTGGTCTGACGGCCAGGAAACCCACCCCATTGCTGGGAGGTGAAGTCACTGGAATACAAGCACGAAGGAGAAGGCCAAAAGAGCTAGTCATTTGGAAACTTCACATTTCTTGAGCAGAAAAACAACCCATATTTGGGAAACCAGCTGTGACCTGAGTCATCTCCTTAGTCCATTTGTGGAGTAACACTAAGTGATGCAAATGCTAGTCCATAGCAAATGGAAATCAATAAATATGTCAGGTCTTATCTAGCGGAGGGATGAAAAAAATGCCTTCCAAAACCACCCTGTGTCCTTCTTTACACCTGCCCACTTCAGCCAGGTTCTTGAATAAGCAGTATTAGCGTTGTGAATGACGAGAACTCTGTTGGATGCAAAGTCAGGAGTCATCCTGACTCCAAAACCAAATCTTTGGAGACCTACCAGATTTGCTCCCTAAGCCTCTTTGGGCTAGATTTATTGGAATATGAGGACAATGACTGCGTTCAGACTACCTTTCTAGTTGCCTCAGCTAGACGTTGGTTGGAATACATGCCAACACTTGGCAAATCTCAGTAATTAACTCTCAGACTTGGTCACTCTGAACTTTTCTCTCTCTGCCGTTCTTGAACTCAGCTATTTAGCCCTGGGAGGCAGGGAAATACAGCCCAGATAGGCTGCTCAGCATAGCTGTGTCTTTGCAAGTCCTCTTTTCCAACTGGTTCAGGAAAAATCCCAGTAGTCAGACGGAAAATAAAACTGAAGACTATCCTCGTGCCTAGCTGGTATCATCAAACAGTTCCTATCCCTGCTTCAGGCATTAACAGTCTATTGTAGTCAACTCTGGGGCAGGAAAAAAAATCATAAAACTGAACTGCTAAGCAGTGAATGAGCTTTTCCTCTCTTCAGAAACGTCTGGAAGCTCTGCCCATTTGCATCCAATTGTGGGATTATAACTCACAGCTCTCCTGGCAGCTGGTGCTGTAGCTCACCATTCGTTTTATGGCTGCAAGCATTAACATTTCTGCAGAACATCATGGTAATTTTCTGAAAAGAATGATCATTTTTTTAGTGACTCGCAACAATTAATTATCTGCCTCTTAACAATTTGCTGGGATAAATGATCACCAAGGAGAGGCCATTGGGCTCTTAGGGAAGCTGATTTTCTTATAGCTGAAATGGCAAGAGGTGAACAAGGTACATTCTGCAGTTTTGGTGAGGAGCTTCCTTGCATGACACCACTTTGGTAAGGACCTCAGGTCACTATAAGCTTTGAAAACCACCCATGCCTCATGTAGGTTGATGCATATTTGGGAAATCTTTATGTAGTTGTCATCCAAGCCATAGTGTGAACCAAGTCAGCACTCCAAGCTGGTGGGAGGTCAGCCCCACGGAATGAAGTGCAAAGTCAATGGTTTCATTTTTCATTTATGTGGTGCCAGGCATCTGGAAGTGTAGTTGGATAGACTGAGCCTTTTCCAGGCATGTTAGCTTCTGTTTTGAACACAGGTCAATGATGTCTTGCACCCTGTCTGGCTGAGAAGCAGGCACCCAGCATTATTTTGAGTGCTATAGTGAAGGTTTGCACACATCTGACATGTGATGGCATTGCCATGCAGCTTTTTCATAGATTTTTCCCTGCTTAATCTGTCCAGTTTTCCTTTTTTCTTTTTTAAATCCCTGTGAAGGTGTAGCACCCACAACATCCCATGACAGGTATTTCTACAGCTCGACTATGTGCTGTTGGGGGAGCCACCTCTGCTTTTCTGTTTTGTTTTGACCCTGCTACCTTCTGATTTCACGCAGTGTCCCATAGACCTTCCACTGGAAGAGCCCATAGGCAGGTTGCTCCTCATCCACCTCCTCCAGGCCAGGTGGGGGAAAGTGTCAGGGTAAATCTTGATCCTACAAGGCTGGAATCAGAGCATTACTGTGAACTCACCCTTGATAGCTCATCTTTCTGCTAACTCAGAACAAATGTCTGCATCCCTTGCGTGCCACGCACCAGGTACATCTGCCAGCTTGGATCTAGCGACCATGAAACTCATCAGCTCTACCTCACCCACCAGCAAGGAACCAGAAGGCAGCACCAAGAGTCCCCTCCTGCAGAGCACTGAACAAACACGCTCCGACAAGGTCGCCTCTGAGCTCAAAAGCTCTCGATTCAAACTGCACGTGGGATTTGTCTCCCCTAAGTGCCTACAGGACGGGTACGTCCATCCACAGCAGGCATCTCTGAACCCATTATGGTTGATGGCGATGGAGTCAATGGGGGTTCAGGACATTATTTATCCGAGCAGTGCAGACACCATGCTTCGGGATGACATGATCTCCACTGAGTCGCTGCCCTTTGACTACAGAGAGGTCCCAGAGCGAGGTCAGCTGTACGTGCCTCCGCTGTAGACAGCTTAGAGGATGTGCATTAGCTTCATCCTCTGCCCTCCGGGTGGGAATAAGGGATGACATGGGCCGTTCCTGCAAGGGTCAGCAACGCCAGGGGAAGCGGCCGTGCGTGATTGCCAGCATCCAGAAGGAGAAGCCGGGGGGGGGTGAGCGACCTGCCTCCCCGCTGCCTGAGAGCTCAGCGTGGCAGGAGGAGCCCAGCCCTGCTTACAGCCTCAATCTGCTGAAGCCAGCACGTTTCTGCAGACTAAGCAAGTTTACCAATAAAACCCTCTCATAATCTACCACTGTTCAGGGAAGAGAGAGAGAGAGAGAGAGAGCAACTGGGCCACGGTGTCCGTGTGCAATAAGCACTGGAGATTTAAGTGGGAGAGAATTACCTTAAATATATATCTATACAGGGGGGGAGTATATAGGTACATTAAAAAAAAAATAAAAAAATCTGCGCTGCCAAAGAGGAGTAGAACCAATTTCCCAATTTCAATCGCCGGCACGCTGGGACTCAGCCTCTCAGATGTTGCCTGCTTTGCTAAATTGGCTGGGCTGAGGGCTGCTCCGTTGCTTATTTCGGCTCATTGTGGTGCATTTATGAAGGGCTGTCACACGGGTCTGACAGGGTGATGAATTGGCCGGGCTCACCAGCACCGGAGGGAGGTGGGGAGGGAAGGGGTGAGGGAGCTGGCAAGGGCTGGAGAAAGTGAGGGGAGCACTCCTTGGGAAGAGATGGGGGCAGAGGGGAGGAGGAGGAGGGAAGCATCCCGAAGGGTTCAGCTCTGTAACCAATTCCCCTGGAAATAAGCAGCCAAGCCAAGGGTGAGCCTCACTTATATGGGGATGGAGGTGGGAGAAAAGGAGGGAGGGGATGGAGTGGAAGCAGCAAGTTAAGCAATTTGTTGCAGAATTCCCTGGGTTTATTGGACTTTAGAGCTATAGCAAGACTTGGTGCTGCCAGGGGTGAGAGTTCTGGATAAAATATCGCATCACATCTTCTGGATCCCATCTTCTCAGGCCCAATGTCCCAGGCTTTAGGCACCTCTCTGCTGGAAGACCTTCATGGGTGTCAGCACTGGGTTGTCAGCAAAGAGATGGGGAGCGGGGCATGCCGGAGAGAGGGTAAGTGCCTAGCCCAGGGCTTCTGGAGCATGTCTCGTGGGTGTCTAATGCTCTGGCTTTCCTTCACAGGTGTGTGGACACAGGTAAAATGCCTCTTTGGCATGCAAAAGAGAAAATATAAAATAAGTCAGGTAGCCGCCGATGGCAAACCGATGGGTGTAAAGTAGATATAGATATATTGATCTCTGAGACAGGTAGTATCCATCCAAATCTATCTCCCAAGCATATTTATCTGTTCTCAAATCTCCCTCCAGCCATTTGCCCATCTCCACTATAGATCTCTATCAATTTTTCTATCAGATTTTATGTCCGTCAGTCTCCCTCTCTCCTCCACGTCCCCCAGGCATGGACCTGGTGAGCATGGGGCTGAGCACCAAGCCCTGTCTCCAACAGGAGAGACCTTCTTGGTGTAGATTCACAGCTTTGAAGACGAGAAGGGAGGTTTTCCTTAAGTTTCCATCTTTGACTGCAATGCATAACTGCTCCTGAAGGATGGGAACACCATGGCTAAAAGCGGTTTTCTAAAATCTAACCCTAAATTGCAGGGATATTAATATTGACCACCTACAACTATAATGGAGGAAATATATAGATAATAGAGTCCCTTCATCAGAGCTGATATTATAATAAATAATCATATCGTCTAATAAATTTTCACTGTGCACTAATAAGCGTATTTTTTTCCTACCGAAAATAAAACCCCAATGCTTTCAAAGTGGCTTCATCAAATTCCCCACCTATCCCAGCAGATATATCCCTTTTTATAATTACACTTTTTGTCGATTTCAAATACAGTTAAAAATGTGCAAACCGAGTCAATTTTTACACCGTAAGTTTGTGTGATATAGGACCCCGGTGTCTTGGGCGGCCAGCCCCCACCCCCTCGGTGCTCCTCTCCTCCCTGATCCTGACATTAAACTACTCCACTTAGACTGGGTACCTGGTGCCAGGCAGGCTGACCTCATTAAAATAGATTACTGCAGATGTAAAATCTAAAAGGTAATAAAAATTGCCAATATTTTTTACCAGGACATGCATGTATTTTCCTTTTTTTTTCCCCCACTTCATATCTCAGTGGGAAAAGCTCCTCTTTGGATATCAAAATATCCAGCTTGCAAGTGAAAAATCCTCACTTTTTTGTATTACTCTCTAGGCAAGATGTTAGGAGTGACCTGGGCAAGTGGAAATGTGTTTACTTTTACTCTTTTTGCATTTCTAGTAATTTATACCGGCGATGTAGTGATGTGACTGCAGCTGAGATGAACTAAAGCTTATAAGCAAGGCTGCATTTCTAGGGAGAGACATCACGAACCTGAAAACGTTCCTGGTTTTTTTTTTATTTTTTTTTCATATTCACTAGCTTTAGAAAAGCTATTACTTCTCCAATACCTCAATAGAAAAGATGCAAGAAGTTTGCATTCTCCCCACTGCTTTTTCCTCCTTTCCATGAGAAACGTGTCCTGTGGGGCAACCTCCAGGGCTTGCAAGGAATGCCAGTCGGTGTCTGGTAACCACAGGTGCTCGACCACAAGAATGGCAAGCAGCACAAACGTGGTGACTTCTGTTGGCTCATGGTCCCCTGCCAACCTGAAAGAGCTGCCTGTGCGCCCAGCCATCCTGTCCAGAGATACCTGAGATGTCATCAGGCAGGAGACCAGCTGCCTGGCCAATGCCACCACAAGCCCAGGAAACATGGGAAGAGGATGGACACACAGATGGAGGCATTTTATTTGGGACACCAGACCTTGCCCAGCAGGACCAGGCATTTCCAGGGTTGGGTTGGAATGAATTCGTCACGGGGAGCTTCCAGGCAGCACTCCCCTAAGACGGGAGGAGGCTTAGCTGGGAATGCATCTTCAGCTTGGCTCCACCATGTCTTTTCCACCCCGGGGGCCCCATGCCGGGTCTTGGATGAGGGCAGCTACCTGCAAGTGGCCTGTAGAGCCCCGTGGAGTGGAAGAGCTACCCACCCTGTCCTGGGCAAGGAGTGGGAGCTGTGCCTGGTATCCTCTGCAAGGTCCTGGGGAGGCTGTCCTGGAGCTGAGCACTATTTGCAGCAGTATTTTCTGAGCAGCAGATATGGATTTCCAGAGCGGCTCAAAGCAGACCTGCAAGCAGCAGCCTCCTATTGCTGAGAACAGCTAATGTGTCCCGTGTCTGTAGGAACACAGCCCACGATAAGATGACATTCTCCCCAGGGCAGGCTCGTCTTGGTGGAAACCTTGAGGAAGGAGGGTTTGCATGCCAGCTGGAGTTCAAATGAGCATGTCGGCGTGGGGAGGGGGGCAAACTGGAAATCTCAGCCAAAACAAAAATGCACGCATGTAATTAAGCACGAGCAAGAAGTTCTTTACAGCTGAGGTCCACGGAGGAGGGAGCTCTTGATTCTCTATCATCAGCCTACCCCAGCCAGGGGCATAATGAGAGAGAAGAGCTTTAGGAGTGCCCACAGGAAGAGGGTCTGGCCATGATGGACTGTGTGGGATCTGGCCGCCAAGCCCCCATGCCCCAGGACTCTCCCCATCTGCAGCAGCTTGAAGGGAATTAGAAATAACAACCTCCCTTGCCCCCGGCGCTCTGGGAAGCACTGGGGAGTGATTTACTCTGCGCAGGGGAAGCGAGATTTATCAGTTCTTGGAACCAGTGTTTATGAATATTCCTAAAGAGGAAAATCAATCAGTTCTATCATAACATTGCCATTTTTCTAAATGATAGAACAAGCATTTTTATACACCTCGCCCTGGCTGGTTGAGAATCGATAGGAATTATGAGCTTCTCTCTGAATTTACTAATGTTCTGGCATCATCCCCTCCCATCCCTGAAGCTGGGGCAGGGAGGGTGCTCAGAAGGCTCTGACTTTCCTCTCCCAACGCTACCCATCTTCTTCACTGCTTATACTGCTTCCGCTTCCTACACTTCCATCCAACAAGCTCAGCCAGGCTGGACCAGATCAAGGTGAGGAGGAAAGACCCTTGAAGCATCCTGAGCTTAAAACCAGGGGCTGGATTCACCTCTCACCTCTGCCAGCTTGGGTTTGATGCCTGGAGACCTGGGGAAAAGCCACCAGTGAGTATCATTTCTCCTACCAGTGAGTCCAATGTAAAAAGCAATCCAGCAACCCCTGGAGCCAGCCCAGACCCTTAAAACTTGCAAGCATAAATCATGCTTTTGGTAAATTTTATGTATTTTGTTAAATAAAGGTCATTAGAGAGAGAGATTGCTTCTCTGATCATTAAATGACATGGTTTAGGGGGAGAAGCCATGATAGTGCTCCAATAAAACCTTCTCCCTCCCCAGGGATGGGAAATCTCAAACCTTTTGCAATACTCAGCTGGAAGAAGTACCTCAGAAAATGCTTTTCCTGCTGGCTTGGCTGCCTTGTTGTTAGGTGGCCGCATTTTCCGTTCTTGCCGCAGATCTCCACACATGCCAGTGCCAGTACAGCCCACATAAATGTGAAATAAGAGCCACAACCTAAGGCAATGCACCCACCACACGGGATGCTGGATGTGATCAACTGTTCAATTGCAGCCACTCATCCAGGCAGGGCTGCTCCCTGTGCTGCTAAAGTCCATCCCTGGGGAGATTATTCCCCTCTACTGTGTTTGGGAAACTCTCCACTCTGTGCATGGCACGTGGCACCCAGTGTCATGAAGCCCCTTCTTGCTCCTAGGACCCTTCCTGCTCCGGTTAACTGGTTGGTTTTCTTCCCCATGGGTTTGTCCCATTGTGCCGTGCATCTCTGGCAGACATCAGCAAATTCCACATCAGGAGATGTTTGACGTAAAAGAAGAGCCCTGGTGCAAGCAGGGATTAATTCGGGAAACCCATTACACTGGAATAAATGTTCTTAATCATCCACCCTAATGTTCAGTGGCTATGTCCCCATCTCTATCTGATCACCCTTGCACCAGGTCGCACCCCATTCCTGAGCACTGCAGCTCACCACCCCCAGCCCCAAGAGCTCAGCTGAGGGATGTGCCCTGGGCTGGATCAGGCCCTACCAAGCCAGAGCTACTGACCCTCAAAAACCCCTTCATGTACCCAAAAACACCTCTGTGGGAGGAAGAAGAGAGGCCAGTGCCTCCAGCCTTTAATGTAGCCACTCGGTCATTTTTTCTTCTTGGGAGACATGAATCTCTGCAACAAGGGGCAGGCAAGCCAGCGATAAATCCCACTAAAGGTAAAAGTGATTGATTTTAGAAGACACTGTTTAAGAATTTGTTTTTCTAATGGATCCTAAAGTCCTGTCATCAATTTTGCCAAGCTCAGCGGTGCCAGGAGGCTGCTGTATCCTGTCCAGAGAGGAGGAGGGAGCTGCGGAGAAGATGGAGGGATGGGGTGGGTGAGGTGGGGATGGGGGGGAGGCTGGGAAAAAAAAAAAAAAAGAAAAAAAGAGATCATCATATGTCCCTTCCAGATGCAGTATCCTAAAATGTGGATTATACTCGACCATAAATACTAATCCATTAGTTGCTCTTTCACACGCTGCTGGCTGGAATGCTACCTCCATTTGCCTGCATGATAATCTATTTGAATATCAATGTGGCTTCATGTTAAACTGCTTCCCTTGGAGTTTCAGATGAAGGGCAGGCGTGCAGGGCCTGCGCTTTGGGGATAGGGTACCGTATCGGGGGCGGAATCGGAAGGTAATTATTGAAATCCCTCCTCGCTCCGAAAGCTTCCTTGCAGACAACCAAAAAGCAGAAAAAAAATACATTTTTTTAAAAAAGGACTCTGCCAGGCAGTGTTGCCTTGGTCTTTAATGGGACATTAAAAGAAAGTTCTCCTTTATTTTCGATTCCGCCAAGGGACTGCATTGATTCGCTTGGCTCCCAGTGATGGGGAAAGGAGAAAACGGCCAGGTGATGCATAATTGGGGTCTGCATGGGGAAGGTGCTGCTATGGAAAAAGGGAATTTCTCTAAAGAAATAAGAGCCTCCAACAGCTCTGGAGGAGCCTGGGAGCTTGGCTGTGAGACTGCTACAGCTCCCATCCCATCCCTACCCCTTGTACCCTGCAGATATCATTTGTGGTCAGAAGAAAACCGGAAGAAAGTGACAAAATTCTGGAACCTGAACCAAATCTGGCACTGTTTATAAAGTGACAGAGCCTTTGTCTGCCCAAGCTGATGCAGGGAGCTGTGAGCTCCAGGGACTCGTGTCCACAGTCATGGCTTTTCATCTCCATGTTTAGGGGAAGTAGATCCAGCCTGGTCCACAGCGAGCACAAAGGGGTCCCACTCGGTGTGTATCAGCTCATTTTCTACCAAGCTACCCAGCTGGCTACACCCTTTTTGCTTTCTTTTGATACTGTGAAGGAAGTAACCCTATTTCTTTCAGCTGGGGGAAGCATCTTTGTAGGGACTCGCACTCCCATTACACTGCCTGATGGATAAACTTAGCATTCTTATGCCTTGCCTTGAGAAGCCTAGGTGGACTTAGCCTGCCAGTAGAGGATGGAGATGTTCTCCTTGCTGACTTGTGAGGCTTTCTGGCAGATGTTCCTGCCCAGGGAATGCCTCCAGCAGAGAATCCCAGGATCCAGAGCTCGACAGCTTGAGGAGAAGAGCCTGGACATAGTTGTCCCAGGGAGGTGTGGGCAGGTGATCATGGGCACAGATAAATAAAACCCGGCCCCATCCTTACAGAGTCTTGAGCATGAGCTGAAACCAAGACAGGCAAGTTGGAAACACCTCATCCATGGGGACTGGAGCATGGCCAACAGCGCTGCATTGCCTTCTTGCTTTGTTTGACGCCGCAATGAGAAGCCATTAAATGCCTCCTGCTCAGGATGCTCAGCCTTGATGAGGGGCCTTTGGAAAGGGGCCAGCTAAACCAGCCAGCACTCAGGCATCGAGCAGAAGGGTCAAGGGGGAAAATACAAACGCCTGACAGAGGAGAAAGGCAAGAGTAACGCTGACCAAGCGAGGGTTTTTTTCGAGTAAGAGCCACAGTCTTGCGGGTTTATTTTGTCGGTGTTAACTCTACATCAGTAGGTGATGGGGTAAATCACTGTGACCTTTCACAGCCAGACCTGTAGGCATCCCAAGCCTTTCTCCTGGGATAGCCATTTAAATAAACAGGATCCTTGCAGCTACAGCCAGGTGCTTTTTCCTTTCCCTCCTTCCTTCCTTCACCCCCTGCTCCCATGTTTAACTTTGTGGTTGCATGCTCCTGGTTTTAGCACAAGACCACTTTTAAGCCAGATGAAGCCAATGTCCCATCCCTACTGAGTATGTAGAGTTGGGACCTCCAAAGCTTTTAGCTGAGCCACGTATTTAAGCAGCTCAGCAGCAAGTGAGTGTGTTGGGAGGCTTTGCAAAAGACCAGTAGAGAAATGGAAAATACCCTAAACACCTGTGTATTTAAACATTTCTAGGGTCAAACAGTGGCTCTTCCATCTGCACTGGAAGAGCTTGAATAGGAGGACCTTCTACAAAAAAAGGCACAGGTGATTTAGGAATTGTAAGAGATCTTTTGCTCACGCGTTTTCCCTGAAGAAAACAGAACCCAGAAGACAAAATATAGAGAATACAGCAGAGTTTTGCCTGGAACATCCAAAAAATAAATAAAAATAGAAAGAAAGGAAAATTAGTGGCTAAAGAGCTCTGGGGTCCAGCAAAGAGCTAAGTAAAGCCCAGTTTCACAGCAGTAGGGAGCAAGGATGTTGCTCCTGGCTCTGGGGATGCTTTGATCTTGGCCATGACTCTGCAAGAGGTCTCCCGAAACCCCAGGTACCTGCTGCCTGGTCTCAGTTTTGTCTGCTCCCTTCCCTGAGGGGGTGCTTAAGATTAGGAAGTGGTGGTCCCCAATGCCAAGCGCTTGGCACCCCCTGCTTCATCAGTGCATCCCTTCACAGCCTGCCTCCTGCCTCTCCAAGGCCTGGCAGAGGCTCCTTCCCTCTCCACGCCTCATCCATCAAGCCAGATGATGTTGTTTGCCCACCCCACCTTCCTCGGCCTGTCAGCGCCCAGAGAAAACAGTGATAAATAAACTGGCACCGAAGACGCTCTCTCCTGCTGCTTGATTTATCTATTATTTGTGCTGTAATCCAAGCCCCTTCTTCCCTTCTCCTGCACCCCGGTCATTAACTCTTCTTCCTCTGCTTCAGGTTCTTTTCCTACCCGTGACTCTTTGTGAGCCTTGGCTTTTGTCTAGGGCTGAATTAGACTCCCAGGACTGCCTCAGTCAGGGAAAAACAAGCGAGGATTCAACCTCCACAATTTCAGCCATGTCTTGATATGAACGTCGCAAAAAGCCAAACACATTATTTTACACCTGTGACAGGCATCTCCCAGCAGGAAGTACGGCAGGAGGAAAGAAAAACCCAGGAAAAGAGCACCTCTTGTTGTTCGTGTTCCCAGGTGGGAGACAACATGTCTCAAGGGCTCAGAAGCAAAGTTGATGGTGCCCATGAGATGTGGGAGCCTCAGTGCAAGGTTAGGGAGATGAGATTGCTCTGGGACCTTCTTCGTGCCCAACCCTGGCTCTCGAGTGCCTTTACAGGGACAGAGCAGGCTCCAAAGAAGTTGTTTGGTTTTGGTACAAGAGAAAAAGTGCACATGACATTGCATTAATTGCTGAAGGATATCATGGGTCTGCAGAGGGGATCCCCATCACCGAGCTGAAGATGGAGACACCTGAGGATGGTCCTTCTAGAAGATGGAGAGAGCAGGGAGCACCAGGAAGCTACCAGCCAGGCTAAAGAGCCCACAGAATACTCCCTGGGGGCCAGAGGAGATGGCATGGTGTGGAGTTTACTTCAGAGAAGGTCTAGGCACAGCACAAAGCTCTTTCCACCATGAGAGGCAGCACTAGGTGTCTTATAGTCTTACAGGCCCCTCCTGACTTATTCTCAAGCAGTAACTCCTGCTTTCCCCTGGACTTTTTTTTCTTTGTCTCCAGATCTCATCAGTCCTGTGCAAACATGGTGAGGTACCCTGCCACCACAACAGGGACCAGAAACCATCCACACACAAAGCAGACCTCCCAAATTGTGCTGGCAATCCAGCAAACCATACAGCCTGGCAAAGGGCTTCCTGCTCACAGCAGCCCACCTGAGTGCCAGGAGAGAAGCTGTGGTGAGACAAATGTTTGGGTTCAAAGCCTTCTTAGGCTGGAATTGGACAGTCCTGCTGGATTGAGAGCACAGCAAATTAGGAGGGAAATAACATATTTAGGGCCTCCACGATACCACCATCACCACCCAAAAAATGCTGCCCCCAGCCGTGGTCACTGCAGACCCATGGTCCAAGCCAGCAGCAGCATCTGGCAGAGGTGAAGGGCAGGGCTGTTGGCCCAACAACACTTTTCCATGTCCTGTGCAGCCTGGTCTTAAAATATTAAAGCCCATTTAAATGCACTAAGAGTATATGCATGACCAATTACCAGAACTGATGTGCGGCAAGCCGTTTCATGTGGCAGAGCTCACAGTTGCAGCCTCTCTCCCATTTCTAGCACTACCTTTCACTACGTAACCCTGTAATGCTTTATTATTTATTTATTTATTTATTTATTTATTTATTTATTCTGTGGGACACCCATATAGTCATGGAGAAAGATTTCCTTGTGGCCCATTAAAGTTGGTAGGAGGTTCTACATTGCTTGAAAGGTTTGAATTAGAGCCTTGAAAAAATTACATCGATAGTCTCCAAACCCTAGCCCTGCACCTGCCTGGCCTAGAAGAGACCTACTTTCAGGAGACATCACAATTTTTGGTATTGATGTTCTCCAAATAGTTCACGTTGTGCTTCTGGACAGGTCTAGGAGTCCTTCAACCTTCATCAGTCTGAGCTGAAAAGGTCCAAGCACTTCCATCAGGTCTATCACAATTTAGTGTTACATTTCAAAGCAGGGCCACTTCACCTCTAATATTTAATGCTCATTGCTCAATTTTCAGGCAACGCTTCACCTCCAATATTTAATGCTCATTGCTCAATTTTCAGGCAACCTGGGCTAGGACACTCTGCAGGTCACCTCGTCACCTAGCTCTGGGCTGGGAGCACCACTGGAGGAGCCAGGCATTGAAATTCTACCTGTGGTGTGACACAGCACCACATCCTCAAAATCCTGCTGTAGGCTTTGTTTTTCACAGCTTATCTGGGCTGCAGAGACAAAGTGATTTAAAATAATCCTCGTAATCGCTCCTCTGCCCATCCTGCCAGCCCTGCACCCTGCGTCTGGCTCCGTGGACACCCGCCTTGGCTGTTATTGTGATGTTTCTTCCCACACGATAAACCAATGAAGATAGTTCCATAACACACAAAGCGATAAAAGTATATTGAATGTTTAATCAAACATTCCCCTCCTTTATTTGCCTCTAGATTGCTAGTTATTACATCATCTAGATCCTTTCCCTTTTTTAGGTGCCATAAAATTATCTCTGGCTCTTGCAGTCTGTGAGTTTATGATTAATCAATTACTTGGAGAAGTTATCTATTAAAAATCAAAATGTGATGCTCGGTGCACTTCCAATAAAGCATCGTACAGCGAGAAGATTACTGGCCTAATCCTTTTCTCCATCAGTTGCTTATTACCGGTAATTGTGTTAGGGGATCACAGGAGTCATTAAGTAAACAGGGTGCATTAAAAGTGTGTGCCGCATAACGGGGAAAATTACCCAATTAGTGATAGATGATGCTGGAACAGATTAATTGAGGAGCTTTTTCCTTCAACTTTACTCTGCCTGACTCGTGCCTCACCCTGGAAATGTGGCCAGTGAAATCACCACTTGGCTTGAGGGAGGTTGCTTTCACGTTACGCTGCCTCTGCAGAGCAGCTTGGAGTTGAAACATCCTTCCACCAGCACCCAAGAGGACACGGGGAAAAATATTTGGCTCCGTGAAAGTGACCTGGGCCATAAATAGCAGAGGACAGGGGTCAAGCAGTGCTCTGATATCTGCAGCAAGGCACCCAAATGCTCAGATCCTGGGGACAAACCTTAGGGTTGGGGTGGTTGTACTCACCTTTCTGGGAAATCTACCCTTCTTCAGCATAATCCCTTCCGGGTAGGGACTCAAACCATGCCCTGGTGGCAACCACCAGCCCATGGGGCTGTCTCCTGCGAGGCATCAGGGAGAGCCCCGTGATTTGAGTTTGCTGGGACTCATTGCAATCCCTGCTGAATGAGCCTGTTGTCAGCGGCACAGCAAGCAGCAGACAGGGGCTGGTGCCTTAATTAGCAAAGACGGGACCGAATAAACAAGGGGGTTGGCATCACGCTCCCTCCCAGACGTTCCCCCATTTCAGGATCCGTGACAGCACAGCATGTGGGGAGGGATGGGGCTGCTCCCGGCCACCACGTACCTGCCCCACGGCTCAGGCAGCGAGCTGCCTTCCGCAGGGTTGTCAGCTTGCAGAGCTCGTTTAGAGACACCGAGCAATTAACTACCCCGTCGGCTCCCCCGTCCCCCTCTGAGCCTGACATCTCAGGAGAGACAGGGACCGCAATGCAGGTCTCTCCCCGGCAGCGTGAGTGGCTCGTCTCTGTCTTGGCCCATGCAGGCAGCGCTCAGTGGGTCTCATTTGTTTGCATTTGCCTGGTGCCTTGACATGATGAAGTAAAAAGTTTTAATATTCGACAACATGAATTTTTAATGCCTGGCTCCTGCTCCCGTGTCATTATTTGCCTGCGCTTCAGCAGTTTTGGAGTGCGTTTGTTTAGATAATGTTCCGTTAAAGGGAAAAGGGGGTGGGGGGAAGCCTGTACCTTTCTCCCCACAGTGACCATTAAATTATGAACCAGTGCTGGGCTGGTGTTCGACAGGTGCTGGCGGTGCAACTTCCCCCCGCATGAACTGGGCCGCAGCCACCCTGCTTGCAGAAGAATTAACAGGAGAAATCTGTACGAAGATCAGAAATGTGGTTCTGAAGAGTTCTGGTGTGTAGAGAAATTGAGAAATTGAGCTTTTCTGCCTTCTTCTGCCCTTCCTCAGCATCCCTCCCACTCCTCACACTCAGCTGCCTCAGAGACAGCAAGAGAAGGGGATGAGGGTGGGCAGGAGGAAGAAATGGGGTCAAAGAAGAGAAAATACTCTGAGGTCTTTGGTGGATTAAAAGGCTGAACAAAGACTGAGGGTAAAATGGGACAATTAGAAGAAGGCACAGGCCTCGGAGTGGCAGCAAAGTCCTGGAGACCAGCTAAGAAGAGTTTGTTTTTTGTGTATGGTTTGTGTTATAGTAACAGGGTGAGTGTACCAGGGCTGAGGTCAGTGCTGACTTGCTCTAAAAACAGCTTCTGCAAAGGCAAGCTCGTGAGTTAATGAGGAATGGATAGAGAGAACATTAGGTGATCTGTGGTGATGGATAGATGGATGGGGGCACGGATGGATGGGGACAGGGAGGATGGATAGGCAGAATCAGTGAGATCTCAGCATGAAGCCTCATCCTTTCTCTGAAATGTATGAGCTGCTCAGAGCTGAACCTCCACCAACCAGCCCTCTACCTCCAGCCTTCCCCCTTGCTGCTCACACAGGCTTTCTGCTTATTCTTCAGCATCCCAAAATAAACCATTCATGCATATGGGAGGATGATCTCCCACCCTGGCTGCATGTCCAGGTTCAGATGCTTCCCCCCAGCGCCCTTCACCTCGCAGGACCACTTTGGGGTCTCTGCCCTTGCCCCCATCCCAGGGCTTGGTGTTGCCCCTGGGGCTGATCCCGCCTCTGTCCGTGGTGCTGAGCTCTGCTCCCTGCCCCTGGGGGGTCCTATCCGGGGGGTCCCACCCCTCTGAGCACCCATGAACAGACCCTGGGTTTGGGCAGATCAATGCATTACATTGCACACAGGTTCAGGAGAAGACACCTCTGCTCCCAAAGCTTCCAGCACCCTCCAAACCAGCTGTGGTTTGCAGGAGATCTGGGCAGCACCAGGGATGGTTTGTTCAAGGGAAGGCATCCCTCCACTTTGTCTGTTCGTGGGTCATTTAGCTGTCCAGCACAGTTTCAGGGAAAGCCTAGAATGTCACCTCTGACATGGCAGGATGACAATAGATCGCCAAATCTGGGGATTTTCAGAGCACCTCTCTGCACCTCCAGGGTGCAGAATACAAGGGGTCCATCATTGGAGTGCAAACAGTAATAATCTCACAGTGTGCTTGGTGGCAGGGAGAGTAAGGGGAGGGAACTCATCAAATGAGTGCAGTTCACCTGCCTTTCAGGAATAGGCTTGTAGAAGCCCACCTAAGTCTTTCCTAAGCCTTTCCTAAGCCTTTCCTAAGCCTTTCCTAAGTCTTGGTTTGAACCTCAGTTCAGCCACTGAGACTCTTCAATCACCTTTAGTGTTTGAGACCAGCTTTTTAGTGCATGGAGCTACAGGTTTTTGGTGTTTTCTTTCTTTTTTCTTTTTTCTTTTTTTTCTTCTTCTTTTTTTTAAATAAATCATGGTTGAACAATGAACTGATCTTCACAGTTCCTCCGGGAGTAAGTAATACAGTGTTCAAGGGATAATTCCCCACGTCACTAAAAAGCTGAAGCGTAGTAAGATACACGGCATGCCTGCGGTCACATAACGCATGTAACAGCAGAAATCTCAAGTCTCTGGACTCCTGGTCTGGCTTCAAGTCATTATTCCTGCAGTCTCAGGACTAAGTGAAGAGACTTTTGGTCCAAATTGTGTTGACGTATGGAAAGATGGACAAGTCAAGTTAGGAAGCAGTACTTCGTAGCATAGAAAACTCTCTAGACTTTCTTACAAAGTATATCAGGGTGTGAGTTCTCAGGCCCATGAGTTCTCTGAGCTAGCACGCAGCTGGACTTGCAACATCAATGGATTATCTCAGCAGTGAGCTGGGCGTCCTCTGGGAGAGCTTGTGGGTTGGAACATAGCTCGGGGCAGAAGTAACAGAAGCCTTCATCTCCCTGCGATACGAGCCTGAGGGAGCTGCCGCCAGCTCCCGGTCCTTTAAAAGCTGAAGACTGCTCCAAATCGGGATGCCCTTGGCTCTTGTGTCTGTCAGCAGTGTCCTTCTGGCCGTCCGACACAAGCCCAGCTCCACGCAAGCACGAAGGGTCCGTGCTGGCGGCAAGTAGGGGGTTACGTTTCACACACTCGCCTGCCTCTGCCACGAGGAGATAAGGGCAGCACAGTCTCCACCAGGGAACATTCTTAAGTTACTAGTGTCTCGGCTCCGGCCGATATGTAATCCAGGGGAAAGCAGGTGCAAGAGAGGAGCACAGCCAGGTGGCTTCTCTTTAAAGCCCGGGGGCGAGCTAAGGATAGAGGAGGAAAAATAGAGAGATGAGCTTCACCTCCAGAGGGAATTAGCACCCTCTGCATGCTATTAAAGGATCCAGCACAATCCATGGGCATGTCAGATGGCACAACCCCAGCACCACCCCTTCTCGCAGCGGCCAGCATTAGCTCCCAGCACAGTCCGTAACAATTCCCCGTGCTGCAGGGGAAGACAAGTGAGGATGCACTAGAGGGAGGTTTGAGTCAAGGCTTTCAGAGCACGGGCTACGTGATCCATCTAAAAGAGTAGTTTCTTCTGCTGGACAAAATCCCTTCTCCTTGTGTGTGGACAAAGGGTGGGGTGAGCCTTTCCTAATTTGAAGAGCTCCTATGTATAAATGCCTATGTATAAGACAGGTGTCTGAACTCCCAGGATAGGCAGTGAAATATGCTCTGACCCAAGCAGGCATCTGTTCTAGGGTGAGACAACTGACCCTACAGCCTACTGAGGACCTGAACCAGCGATGTGTTAATGGACTGATAGGCACCTAACATCAGGAAAGGCTAACTGCTGTTCCACCTCCCCACCCCTGGGCCCAGTTAGAAGGCAAGCAGTCTCAGCTGGGACCTAACAAGTTCCTATGGACACGTCCCTGCTTTTGGAGTACAAAAGGTAAAATTTGGCTTTTACAGATAATTAGAAGAATGAAGGGCATACCACATACCAGACAGCTTTTCTTCAGTTCTCTGTTAACTAACCTGCTTGCAGGCATATGACTTCCTCCCAGAGCACAGATCTGTGGGGAAACAAAAAAAAAAAAAGAAAAGAAAAAAAAAAAAAAAAACGGAAAAAAGAAAAAGATTCTGTGTTTCTTTCACCTGGGAGGGACATGGCTTTGATTCCTCTGCTCTTTACCTTTGTAATTCTCACTTTATTAAAGCCATTAGACCCTCCATAAATACACTGATAATGATCAAGTGGCACATCTTTAATAGACAGTAAGTAGCCTGCTACATCCCTACGAAGTGGCCTGTTAAGCAGACACAAGACATTTCCCACAAAGACACTGCCTCTCAGTGTTTACGCCCTTCAGATACTTAGGGAGATGTCACATCATGTCTTGATCACTGCTGTACTGATTCAGCTCTTTTCATCTTGCCCTTGTAAATCAATCCTTCCAGCCCTCAGTCATTTGTCGGTTGTTCTTATATGAACTCCCTACCATTTGACAATATCTGTCTGGTAAGAAGAAGCCCAGAAATGAGCACAACTTTCCATATACATTAACGTCGAAGCCCCGCCATCCCTCCGGGATTTTTGATCTTTCTGCTGTTCGTTATTTCCAGAAGGCTGCCGAAGGCGGCTCTGCTCATGAAGTGGCTTCTTGACTGGGAGCTGAGATTTGCAGAAAAAACAAATAAACAGGGGCTTTGCCCAGACTCCAAGACTACTCTTATGCATTAAATGTGCCTGGACAGTCCTCTGCCCCTGAGGATAGCCGGCGCTGAACAACACACAGCCGTGCTTTTAAACTCCCTTTAACCTTCAAATAAGATGTCCACCAGTGTGCTGACAATAGCCTGTGGCTGGTCATGATTCCTGATTCCTGGGAAATGTTAGAAAAAGGATTAATTATCCTGGGTCATTAATATTTCCAGGACAGTTCTAACAGCCAACCAGTTTAACAGTAGAGTCCCAGTGCCAGGAACATGCTCAAACACAAATTTACCAGTATCAGCATGGTCCCAGTGACTTTATCCCTTGCACTTCCCACCCATAAAGGAGAATGGGGAATATTCCCAACACATTTTAGTTTGCTCACAGGAGAAAGTGTCCAACCCAGGCCAATTGTTCAGTCTACAGGCACTACACAACTCCTTCTTTTAGTGTGTGGCCAGTCTCTTACACACAGGAGGAGCAACTCATGAAAATCAAGACAAGGTCTGAGCATATGATGTTTATGTGTGGATTTGGACACGGTTTTACAATGATAGCACAGAGCTGCTTGCCTGGAGGACTAGACGTTCCCTGCTGGAATTAAGAACTGTTTGTTTTAAGCAGCATCCCTATCAGCAGAAGATGATCCCTACACGGGGTATCAGTCCTCATCATCAGTGGGTTGAAATAGAGAGTCTGTGGCCAACATCATCCCTGGTATGTTGCCTTTGCAGCCAGCAGAAGGATGCTTATGACCCAAGAGGTCAAGGAGCAGAAAGCAACTTGTAACTCTGTTAGAAAAGCTGGTTTCACTGGGAGCCATGCTCCTCTCTCCGCCTGGAGATGTGGTAAGGGACAATGAATTCATCAATCTGTCATTTAAGATTGTTCGCTTGACAGCTCCAAAATGCATCTTAAAAAAAAACAACAAACATTAAGGGCTTTAATAATTTAAGCTACTCTTAAATATGCCCTGCAATTCAAATCCTTGGAGTGGTTTAAACATTTGAAAGAAGTTCAATCTGGACAGTGATTTAAAGCCAAGATAGCTGAGTTCAATTTGGCTGTGCACTGTAGACTGGCACAGTACCTGAAAGGCCAAGGACCTGACATCTCTTTGCACTGAGCGTCTCCAGAGATGTCAATATGAAACAGTAATTATGCGGATGGCCAAGTGTGGAGTGGGATGCAAATACATTGCCAGGACAACTCCAGACTGGATAAAGATGAGACTAGAAGGCAGGATTACTAGTTTTCGTTGCAGTCCAGCCTCAGATCTGTCCATGGAGAGACACCTCTGATGGCAGGGAGATTTGGATCCAAATGAGAGTGTTCTCTATCTCTCAGCTTTCTCTGCTGTGAAAAATGACTTTGTGGTTTTGCAAATCAGAATGGCTTTAGTGGTTCAGAAACAGGCACAGCTTGGGTGTGATTTATTTGAACATTCAAGTGGGATGAGCCATGCCTTCAAAGGGCTAGTTTTCTCTCCACTAACTGAAGAGAGATGAGACAAATTAGTTTTGAAGCAAACGTCTGAAATAGATGCCATCTGTAAGAATCTCGACTGGTTGTATTAAACCAATCCTCAGTACCCAAGCAGATCAGCATCACTATTGCTTTCTGTCTCACGAGCCCTAATCTTTACAGAAATTGCCCTCTGCCCTGATCTCTGTTCTTATCTACACACTGTTGTTTATTCTTGCTCATTTTATTTTTGATCTGAGGCAAATAAGTCCCAGCACCATGAGATTCAAAACCTGTTGGCTGTAGACAATACCAGGGTATAACTAACGACAATGAAGTGATCACCCTAAAGAAATCCCAAAAAAGAAGATTGTGAAAGTCATTTGCCACCCTAGGGTCTTTTTCAAATGCTCCGAAAGCTGCCCTTTCTAACCAAACCTATTTATCCTTATTCAAGAACTCCAAAAGATGGTCACACATGAGTTCCCAAACTGCAGTATCATTTTGTTCTCTATGGCACGGGCTGAAAATCTACCAACACACAGGCAGAGGTACCAGCCCATGGTTTGGTGAAGTGGAAGAAGAAGAAAAGAAATAAAGCCTGTCATTCTCCCACTGCAGATGCTGTTACACGCTTCCAAAATTCTCAAGTCACTTGCAAACAACAAAAAACACTTGCAAATACCTACATGGAACCTCCAGGTGGAAATCGCTTAAAACTCAGGATGTATTTGTGTGTGGAGGGTGTTCATGGCTAGGAACAAAGGACTTCGGTAGCATACCTGGATCCTGACACCTTCACTCTGTACATCCCCACACATCATGAGACCTGAAGCACATTTTTAGCCCACAGCCCACCTCTTAGTGTCTTGACTGAAGACTACATAAGTTGACAAGCACTGGATTGCAACTGAGAGAGTGAGTCCTACTCCACTGAAAGAAGCAGAGAATCCCCCATCAGCTTGTTGAGATTTCTGAAGAGCCCCAGCACAGGAGAGCTGAAGTCATGAGCCACCACCTTCTGTAAACTTTCTCCCTGAGGCTTAAACATTATCCTGCCTAGCTCGTTCAGGAGTTATCTTCATAACCCTGCTCTGGTTAACAAGAGGCTGTTCCATTGCTGACTGGAGATTAAATTATAATCACATCCAATTCCTTTTCCCCCATTCCCAGCAGTTTCATTACTCTCCATAATCAGACACCGACTCACATTCTTCAGACATGGTAACCAATATTGCCCTCCATATTTCACAATAAAAATTGCTTGTGAACCCATGTCACCGAGAATTAATTTTTGTAAGACAATGTTTATATTAACCATTCATTTATTGACTTCTGTTTGGTGGGTCAATTTTGAAATTTATGGTCCCCTGAGATCCACACATTGACCTCAGTTTCATCTCAGGTCAATATTCCCTTCCCAGGTCAATAAATCTTGAAACTGACCTTAGCAGAAGTCAATAGTATCTGCATATTCTTATATTGTCAGAGGGTTGGTAACATACAATTGTGTGTCTGAGAGGTGAGGAAGAGCAAGAGACATCCAAAACTATTGAATGAGGTATTAAAATGGAATCCTTGCTCAATAGCTCTCCTTCCCATCCATCTGTAGAGTTAGATCTGCCAGCAGTAGAGAAAATCGTTGTTTATGTTATTTATTTGCAGATAACCATATACAAATGGTGGGTATCCCATCACAGACAAATATGTGTGCTAAGAAATAAGGAGAAGTAGAGGATATGTGGATGGGCCTGACCCTAAAAAGCTTCATTGGGTGTGGGCAAGTGGAGCAGTTCAAACCAGTGGCATAAAAGCAGAGAGTGTAGAGATTATATATCTTGAAAGTAATCAAAGAAGTCTCTAAATATCTCACCAAATGAGAATTTTATGCTGGGACTGGAAGGAGAAGGAAGAAGGCACTTTGTAGAAGTTCTTGGGAGGTTTCTTCCAAGTCAGGGAACGCACCGATGTGTCTGCATGAAAATCTGCTGGGGGAGCAATAGCAGCTGCACTTTTCTGTTGATCGGAGATGAGAACCGGTCTTCTGGCTGTGAACGAGAGATGAGAGGCAGGACGGAGACAGACTGCTAAGAGCTCAGACAGAGGAGACAGATATTTGATGCTCCAAATGGATCTCCAATGTGCCAAAGCAGCACTGCACGCAAGCTAGCAAACTGTGTGCCCAGAGGCTCCAGGACCAAACTGTGGCCAAAGTCTTCTCTGGCCTCTTGCATCCTGATGGGATTCTTGGGAGCGTGAAGGACACAGTGCCCGTGGGGTAATCCCCTTGTGCCTTCCAGCCTCGTCTTCCTTGCACGGAGGCTGTGCAGCTTTTATCTCCACGGAGGCACTGAGGACTCTTTTATGTGTTTTCACAAAGTTTGCAGGAAATGAATTATTTCAGTAGAAAAAGCCCTCTTTTTCTGTTGAACCTGATCAAAAGTGGCATGGGAATTATGAGCTTGCAGGGGCTGGGGACATTCAACAGGCAGACAAATAAACACAGGGACACACACAAAGAACAGGTTTCTGTCTGCGATGACTTCATCTGGGACTGAAACATCTCCCTTCTTCTGGTCATGCCATGAACCATTTTGAATCACCACAATAACATGATCTTTGTCCTGAAAACCCCAAAGCCCAGCTCAAAGTACTGTTTTGCTTGCTGATCTCTCCTTTAAATCCATGCTTTGCCTGGTAAGATGTAACTGGGTTGGGGTTGCCCTCTGGCCTTCCCCAAGTTCTGGTGATGGTTGCACAGGGAGTATTCATCCAGCATGTTATAAAGTTATCAGGGTTGGCTTTTTACAGGCAGTTAGTAGGAAAAAAATAAATAAATATATATTAAAAAAAAAAACCTCTTAACCAATGAAATCTGGCTAATACATAGATATAAGAGCATGAATACTTCTCATTACAGAGAAACCTAGAGGATTTTGAACCAGACTCCAAGTCAGCCTTTCATGGTACCCGGAGACCATGGTACCTGACACACAACTTGGCACGTGCCAGCAGCACAACATTTTTCTAGCTGGCAAGGGAGATGCAGGGGCCCTTTGGCCAGCAGAGGATGGGGAGGTAGGAGTCCATGTGGCAGAGAGCTCAGAGAGATCAGAGGAGCAAGGCAGGACCAGTGTTGGGATGGGTGTGCAAACCCTGGTTTGGGAACTGTGACACACCAGCATCGCATAGATGTCTGCAAATTGAAGATGAAAACTCTCCCAGTGAAGGTTTCTGCACAGAGAGGTTCGATGCCAGACCCACGGTCTGCTGAGAGCCAAGATCAGAATCAGGAAGTTCCTGAGCAACCTCTGATTAACTGTCTATGGCCCGAAGGTGGCACAGCAGTGCCCAAATGTTGTATCCAGACCTCACAAACCTTCAAGCAATGGACTCCCCTTGGAGCCACAGCGCTGCTGTCCCCCTGTGCTTTTCCCCTCCGACAGGAACCACCAAGCTTTGTTTTCCTGGGAGCGAAGCTCATTCTGCTTCATGCTCCCTGGTCTGATCAGTGCCTCCCCCTTCCTGGACCTGCTGAGCTCTCCTCCTGACGGCTGCGGTGGGATGCGTTCCCCCTGGGCAGGGAAGACAAAGTGGGCTTCATGCAACTGCAATTCTCCCTCCCACTTTCCCCGGCTGAGAAAGCACAGCTGTTACCTGTCTTTTCCTCCACAGCTCCAGCGCGGGAGCCCGGATCCTGCCAGCCACTAATCTTCCCTGCCTGAGGGCTTTCCTGACAGAGCAAATGATCTGCCAGACCCAGCTTAATGGAATTGTAATTGCCAATTAAAAGCTGTCCTGTTAATTGCGGCAGCTTGAAGGTTTGAGTGTGCATCCGTGTGGGCACGTGGGTGCGTGCGCCGGTGTGAGCTCCTCAAGCCTCTGCTGCTGAAATTGGTGCTCTACCTGCAAGGAGATGGATTTGGGAATAACCAACACCTTGTGAACGTTGCTGCTGCTGAAATTCCACCCATAAAGTCCCTCTGGCCTGTTCGATTCGATGAACTGCCTAAAATAGCCAAAAAAGGAGGATGAGCAATGTGAAGGGGGAGGATCTAGTGTCACCAATGGGTAAAGCAAACAGGAGGACACATTCAGATTACCATCAGTCCAGGGAGTGAGCTTGATGGATACTAAGGGAAAACCACGAGAGAAAGCCTGCAGACTCACTGAGGCAGCCAATGTATGAATGAACAAGGTCTGATAATTTATTGCACCTCTGGAGCTTCCAGAACAGTGTTTGTCCAGACCCGGCAGGCTTGTTCTGTGAATCCAAGAGACTTTCAGCCTAAGTGAAAGGAAAACACCTGAACAGAGAGGAGGAAATTGAAATTTCCTTGCAAAAGCGAGAAAGCAGAAACCATGCATTTTTTACAGGAACAAGACGCTTTTGAACTCTCTGCGGAATGACAGCCCATCTCCACACTTCCCTTGGAGTCCCAATTTCCCACTGCCATGCATAAAACTATTTATACCGGTGCAAAGCAGGCATTTATCTGACCGAATCTGCAAAGCAATACCCCTCACCCACTGTTCCACCTGTAAAAAACAAAACAAAAAAAAAGACGTGGAGACTAGACAGATTGGGTACCTCATGGTCTGCAAAAGACCAACATTTGGAAACCTTTTACCTGCTCTGCTACAAATTCTCTGTGATGCTTGGCATCCTAGGCTCGGGTTTGGACAGAGATTTGGGCGATGTGATGTCAGCTTAATCAATTTGGCTAGAAGAAAAAACAGGGGATATCTTATACAAAAGGCTTGCAGAATCTTCCATGCTCATCTATGCTGCAGGCAAGAACACGAGGACACCCAGGATTGTGACCCATGCCATGGTGTGTACTGCATCTCCCTTTCATGGCCAAGATCAGAATCTTCTGCTGGTCTCCCTGGGCCACAACAAGGCCCTTGGGCATGGGGACAGGAGGGAAGGGCATAAAAAGGCAACTAAAAAGCCATGGTTGGTTAAACCTTATCATTTGTAGGGGTATGGGTAGCTCAGCTTCACAGGTCCTTATATCAGAATTTCACCAGCCCTTGCCTTGACTGCTTTCCGACTCCCACAGCCTGGGAGCAAGGACGTTTTCTCGGGTGGGGATGGTTGAGGAGCACAGGTCCATTCCCATGAGGAAAGGCTTTTCCATGTTGGCCACTTGGACTCTTCCCAAAGCCACTGCTGCTTCCCTAAGGGGCCACCCTGAGTGCCCCCCCTGCAGCTTGGGACCCAGCTGTGTGCTCTTGTCCTTCGCTGTCACAGGAGCTATAAAAAGAGGAGATTAGTTCTTTGGGGCTGGGAAATGTTCAGCTGCCTGCACATCTGTGGTCAAGCAGAGTCTGAGGGCCGCCTTTACCAAGGGAGCTACGTGGTGCTGTAAGGGGACAGTTCAGCCTTGTGTGATTTGTCTTCCTTCCTCTGCCCTTTCTGTTTTGAACAGGGGCAGCCCCTACAGCAGAGAAATCACTGCATCTCCACTCTGCATGGACTATCTCTCAGGGAACAGACTCCTCTGCCATTTCCCCATTTTTCTCCCCAGATTTTCAGCAACATCTCACCCCCTCCCAGGAGAAGGTACTCCTTAGCTGCCCACCAGGGAGGACTGAAGTCCTTCCACAAACGAGATGTTTTCTTGATGTCACCAGGCACAAAGATTAGATATAAAGCAGATTAGATACAGATTAGATATCTAAAAAATTGGAAATTAATTACTCAGAGGGTGGTGAGGCACTGGCATAGGCTGCCCAGAGAAGCTGTGGATGCCTCATCCCTGGAGGTGTTCCAGGCCAGTCTGGATGGGGCTTTGGGCACCGTGGTCTGGTAGGAGGTGTCCCTGCCTGTGGCAAGGGGTTGGAATTAAATGATTTTTAAGGTCCCTTCCAACCCAAACCATTCTATGATTCTATGATCATTGGAAGAAAATTGGAGAATTTCCTCCTGAGCCCACATATTCCAGCAAGAAGCAAAATGAGGTTCAAGGGAGGCTGAAAATCCATGCAGACCTGGGCAGTTCGGTTTTCCCAGAGAAGGAGGCTCCACCACCTCTCAGAGCAATTTTTTTCATTGCTTAACCAATCTTTTTGTTTGCTTTATATCTAAATGTAATTTCCTTGCTGCAACTTGCAGCCGTGGAGAACCCAGGTGACGTTATGGCCATTCCTTGAGAGCCTTTCCACCACGTTAGCAGGTGTTGGTGGAGAGGACTTCAGATGCTGCCCCTGTGCTTGTAACACAGGGATAAGTCCCTGTTCCTATACCAGGGGTGCCCGGAGAGGCTGGAAAGATGTATTGGCAATGCAGCAGATCCTGTTCAATAAAAGTATTTCCAAACCTGGAAGACTGAGAGCTGTTCTTTACATTTCCTTCAGATGACACTACATTGACTGACGGCTCCTTCTCACCCTGCTCACTTAAATCCTGAATTGGCATCATGTGCAGTTAGCCAGTTTGATGGGGCTATAAATGACAGTGGCTTGGGATGAAGCTTTGTCACCATGCAGCCTCCTGCAGTCCCTACCAAGGGTCCTCAAAGCAGTGACTGAACCCTCCAAATCTACCAGATCTACCAAATCTACCAAAAAGAATAACAATATTTTCAAAAATGATTTTGTTTGTTTGTTTGATTGATTGATTACCTGCCTTCGAGTCTGCAAGTTCCATATCTTTATGTGTTTATTCACAATTAGGTCTAGAACAAAACCTTATTAAAAAAAAAAAAAAAAGCCTATGAACACGATCTAGAAGCTGGTGTTTGAACAAAAGGTTCCTAACTCCTAAAAAAACTCCTAACATAGCAGGTCTTCGAGCTGTGGGACGCCTTGCCAGGGGGTGTCGTGGATTCAGTTAATGACTGAGGAGGCTGCACACAGGCTTGGAAAAGAGATCCAAGGGGGCTGCTGAACAGACAAGTGACAACAGGCTCAGGAAATCCCCTGAGCTAAGAACAGCTGGAGCCCGGGAGGTTGTTAGAAGAGGTATCAGGTTTGTCCCCTTACTTTTTCCATTGAAAGACCCTGCTTAAAGCCACCGTTTGAGAGAGAGCCCTGGCCAGGAGAGAACCTTTCCTCTGCTCTCCTGAATCAATGATGTTGTAGGACTTGGGATGAATCTCAGGAGTGACTTTGGCCCTACTGACACTCATGTCATCTTCCACCTGTAAAGCTGTTTTGTTTTTTTTTTTTTTAAAGGGTCACAATGCCCCAGATTTAAGTGTTGGAAATATGAGTCAGCAACGCCAAAAGATGTCGATCTTGTTCAAGCAATAAAGCAAGTTGTCAAAGGAGGAATTGTTTTGTTTTTCTATAAGCTCCAGGCTCCAGCTATGACCTCCTGTGCTTCGTTCTTTGCCTGTAAGCCCTTTGAAGGCAAGACCACAGAAAATGTTTGTTACATGGTGGTCTGCAGAGCTTCACAAGGCTCCCTATCCCCTCCCCTCTCTGTGCACAGGGACACCCTTGAGCTCAAGGGACCCAGCACAGGGCGTCCCACCAGGCTCTGGTCTCACCTGAAGTGCTCAGCCCCTGCTGCCTGTGCTCAGGGTGGGCCCCAAATTCACCTCATTCCCCTCTGCAGGTGTTCCCTGCCTGCCTCAGAGATGGATCCTGATGCTTTATCTCTTTTCTGCCCTCCCAAATCTACATCTGGCATCCTTGCGAGCCAGATGCTGCCACTTTTCCCTCAGTGGCACCAGGTAAGGTCTCACAGGATGGCTTAAACCAGTGACCAATGTGTTATTTGATTTTCTCAGGGCTGCGTTGTGGCCAGGAGGAAGCAGGTGGGTGCAAAAGCAATGTTAGGATTAACATCCCCAGTCCCCGAGTCTCTCCTGGGTGCTGGGGAAGACAAGGGGGTGATTTGGGATGGGAGGTGTTTGCACGGCACTGGGGACACCTTAGTCCTGGTCAGGATCTTCAGTTTGGTTGCAAAATAAATGAAGAAATAAGCGTAATGAGTAAGACAGCTACCTACCAGCTGTGAATGGAGTGTCCAGAGGCACAAGGACATCACACTGCTGACATGGGCTGGGAACAGCTATAAGAACAGGAAGAAACCTCGTGCAGGGACAGCTTGGCTAAGATAGGAGACAGCGACGCTCGTACGGTGCCGTCCCAACCTCACAAAACCCAGAACAGCATCTGCATAGCCCTTGTGATCTCCCCAGAGCATCCCACCGGGATCAGCTTAGCCTTAAAAAAATAATCCTTCTTCCAGGCATTACATACCCCAGAAACCCAGACACATCCCTCCTGCTTGTCGGCACTTAACTGAAGTACCTGACTTGAAATTATTTTTGCCCTCAGCTAATTCTCTACCCAGTGAATAAAGTCCGGCAGAGAGCCAGCACAGCCTGATGCTTCCCTTTGGTTATAGGGCGAGCTCTCAGCCCCTTCAGATGGGCTGGACCTGTCCCCCTGTAGCCCCTCTCCCCCTAAAAGTGTTCCCCAGGTCTCCTTCGGGTCTGGAGGAGAGGTCTCCGGAGGGCACGGGGCTTGTTAAAATAAGACGCAAGCTGAGATGCAGAAATCACTGCCACCCCAGAGGAGTGCTGCCTGACCTGCTCTCTCCCTCCCGCTCAGGTCTGTGTCAGCTTTTTCTTTGTTGTTCCTTTAAGCAGCTTTTCCAATTGATGCTATTGAAAAAAAAAAAATCAAATAAAAAGAAATACAGGGCTTGCAAGACATAGCAGGGACTGGCCCGAAACAGGCTGGTTGCTCTGCTGGGGCCAGCTGTGGGCTCTCAGCCCCGTGGCCCCACGGCGCAGAGCTTGCGCTCCGGGATAGCTCAGCACGTGCTCTCCACCACTCATGTGCAGCCCTACCTCTTGCCCTAATGCCCTGGATGGTTCCTCTAACGGCGTCCTCCTCTCTTGGGATCCCACAGACCTCTACCACTGCACATGGAGTCATGGGCATGCCTATGGGGAGCCTCTGCTCACACACACGTGTGCACGGACACATACGTGCTCAAGCAGGTACATGCACACAGCAATTTCTCCTCCAGCCTGCAGACATCACGCACGAGCACCCCATTGCCAAATAAACTGCTCGGCCGCCCTGTGCACCCGAATTTCCTCCAGCATGCACCCCGTGCTGCCACCCCCCCCGCACGCCGGCTGCTCCAGCCCTACAAATGTGTGCAGATGTGCCAGCGGGCGTGCAAAGCCCTACACGCTCTCTCTCCACCCCCAAGCTCTGTTGATGCTCCCCACGAAGACAACCTGGTGGGAAGCCCCCTCGCCCCAAACCCGCTCCCAGGGGGGACCAAAGGGTGACGATGGCACCCTAAAGAAGCCTCGCTCGCCCAGCAGCACCCCAACCTTGCAGAGAGGCTCCCCCAGCCCTCCCACCCCGCGCACACATCTCCGTTTGTCCTCTTCTCCTGCAGCCACTAGACGGCAGGTCAGGCCCGTGGAAATGCTCCTTCCTCCCCGGCAGTCGATGGCTTCATTTGTCCCGGCTCCCCCCCCACAAGTCGATGGGGCTGACACTCGGCACTCAGCGCCCTGATTAAGATGCCACAGCTGAGTTAAAGCACACATTAAGGTTTGATGAGCCATTGATCAACGCATCAACGGGGATGCGGGGCTGGAGACAGGAGCCGAGGCTGCGGACACCCGGGTGAAAGCTCCCGTTGCACGTCTTTAAATAAAACTTGTTAGGGACTTCGGATCTTTAAAGGGGTAATTTGGGTCTGTATGAGATATTTAGAATGGGAATTCTATTCTATTCTCTATAGAATAGAATATATATCTATATAATATATATAGATAATAGATATGTTCTATATAGAATATAGAATATATAAAGAATATTCTATATTCTATATAGAATAGAAAATATATCTATATATCTACATAGAGTAGAGTAGAGTAGAGTAGAGTAGAGTAGAATAGAATAGAATAGAATAGAATAGAATAGAATAGAATAGTTCACTTGGAAGGGACCTACAAAGATCGAGTCCACTGCCTGACCACTTTGGGGGTAACCGTATTATTAAGGGCATTATCCAAATGCCTTTTGAACACTGAGATGGAGCTGCTGAGTGCAATAAATACGTTTGATTTTTAAATGATTTAAATTTCTGGCTCCTTTGTATATCTGTGGGGCACATCCAGGCGGAGCAGGAGAGAGGGGCTGCATCTTGGCCGGCTCACCTTTATGCCAATGAAAAAGTGCTGACATTGATGGATTTGTTCCTGGTTTTACAGCAGCAGAGCTGGGTGTCTCTGACTAGGCTAGGACCTATAAACAGGCACGTGTGTGTCTCACGCAGACATTCAGGGCTCCAGCCTCTCTTGCCTTTATACATCTTGAGATATGCTGTGGCTGGGGAAAAAATGAATGAGAAGTGGCTGTAAAATGCTACCGCTTCGCTTCGCAGTTCAATCAAAGCCACACTTGTTCTTCAGTGTTCGTACACACAGGGACTTCATTGCCATCCCTCCAGAAAAAGGGTTTCCTTTAAACTCGGGGCTGTCATGGGAGGATAATGTAAGGAGATATAAGGTACCTCTAATAAGGATACACAATTCTTGCCGAGAAAGCCTGTTTTTCCTTTTACACACATATCCATACATTCTATAATAAACATGCACGTGAAAATGTAAAATAAACCCTGTGCATCAGAGGTAGAGGAAGATCTGCTCTATGTCTTTTCCTTGTTCCCAAGGAGAAAAGGCAGAAGAAGACCTGGTCCACACCCTGAAATAATAATAATGTTAGGAGCTGCCACAAGAATAAATTTGCACTTCTTTTTTCCTGAAAGGGAAGCCTGTCTGCCCTCCAGTATTTGACTGCAGCCAGCCTTTTCTGAAGGATTTTCTGTTCAGCTCCTGCCAACACTCAAATAACACCCTGATTTGGTGCTCAGGGCTCGTTTTGTTGAACCCACCCGGATCCTCTCCCACCCCACCACCCTCCTGGGAAGGGACTTTGGTTTTGTTCTGCCAAGGAGGCAAATAATTACAGAGCAAATCGATTATTGGGTTTTGAGGTCGGGTCCTGCTCTTCTTTTCTATTCCTCCAGCAGTTTTGGCTTCAGGAGATTCGCTCCAGCAAGGGGAATAACAGCACACCCAGCACAAGTGTTTGGGGTTTATGACAGAAGGCAAGACACACGTCTCATGTCATCTCCTGGCTCTTTAAGCTCTCAGCCCCCGTCTCTTCATTCAGGTGGCAGCATCCTTGGAGCGGGCGTTATTTTCTCAGCTCAGCTCTTGCTGAGTACTGGGCTGTTTCTGTGGCTCTGATGCCCTTGGTTAGCACAGGACGCAAGCTGGAAAGCTCCAAGGCTATAGATAGCACCAGGCAGAAAACCACTGACAACTCTCTTGAAGAAATAGTAAAGGCTTGGTTTCTTTTAGTAAGGTAGAGGGGTTTTGCACCATGTGAAGTCCTTGCAGCCACAGCTTTTAGTGTTTGTTCCTTGTGTTATGCCCAAGGCTGCACCGACAGAGATGCCCGAGATGCAGGGACACATTTCTACCTGACCAACCCATTTGCTGATACTTGATCCTATTTACACATGGATACGTTAAAAAGTGTAATGTCTTAAATAAATAGGCTAAGAGAAAACTAGGGAAAACCCACAGGGGAAACCTGGAATATTTTTTGAGCAGTTGTCTAAGTGTGCAGCACATCGTTGTGCTGGGAAATGGTATCTTATTCTGCTCGAAAATCCTGACACCTGCAAATGAGTTTGCATTCTGAAGCCAAAAATACATATAGGAATTTGAGATTTATCCCCAGAACAAAGTCCACCTGGAAATATTTTGTTCTGATGTTCCGGTGTTTTAGCTCAGTCAAAAAAAGAGAAAAAAAATGTTCCTTCTCACTAGCAACAAAATAAGGTAAAAATCTCAACTTTATAATCCAATATATAGTTAAATTCAAGGTTTAACTATAAACACTCGAGGAAACCCGGATGCCTCGGCAGAGCTGAAGCAGTATGTTTTCTCCCAGCACTGCAAAATATTTTGTTGCTTTGAAAGTGAAGCAAGACAGTTGAAACAACTCATTTCAATATTTTTAATATAAAAAAAACCACATCACTGCAATCAGCCTGATCCCGAGATGATTTTGACAAGAATGTGTTTTCTGGTAGAAAATTCCACTATCAAAAAGTGTTGACCAGCATTTTGTGGCATTATCGCAGAGGCGCAGCTTCAAATAACACCGAGACGGGTGTGAGCTGCAGCTCTGTGGACTGCGAGGTTTTTCTCCGGGTTTTGTTTTTTTGGGGGGGAATTACCTGCGATGGAACTTGGGCTGGGGGTGAGCAGCATCATGAAACCTGTCCTAAAATAAAGGAGGAGCTACTGAAGCTAAAATCTAGGAGAAAAATGACTCCATCCTCACCATGTGAAGGGAACTGTCCTGCATGTTGTGGAGTCTGCATGACATTTGTGCTGCAGAGCTGCCTCAGTTTCCCTCCTGCTCTTTGTTTTTGTAATGCAATGTGTGCTCAAGTGCAAAAAGGCTGTGTCTGAATTTGTGGTGGCAAAAGCAAGGGAACAGCAGTGTTGCATTGCAAGGCTCTGCTGAAGGCAGAAGGCACGATGGCTTTCTGCTTCTTGAAGGGAGCCCAGAAGAACCCAGAATAATGCAAGTGTGCATATAAACAGTCAGTTTGTGGAGAGCTGTTGCAGTTTGTGGTCTGATGAGATCACCCAATTCACCAGAAAATGAATAAAGAAAGAAAGAAAAGAAAAGAAATTAGGTAAAAAGTTCACTGACTCTCTGCACTCCTGATACTTGCCACCAAATCTCACAAACTATTTTCCTGCTGGCTATGAGGGTAATGAGAAACAGAGGCAAGACAGTGAGAATAAAACACAGTCCCAAGATTTCCTGAGCTGGAGCTGTCTCCGAAAGTAAAACAAAGGTCAGAATATGAGTGCTGATTTTGTTATGCATGTTTTGAAGCTGCTGTACCTTGATGCAGGATGATGCCAGGGAATCGGCAGCACCCTGGCAGCCCTCTGCGGGGCTGCGGCAGGGAGCGGGCTGGCTTATCTGCAGCCGCAATTGAAGGTGGCATTTGGAGTGTGCAATTACGCACATCCCTTCTTTTCTCATCTCCGCCAGCCCTTGCAATCCTGCTGCTCCTGCTACTATTTACTGCTGAGGGCGGCGGAATTCTGCGCGCTGCCGGCTTGGCCTGAATTTCATCACACACACACACACACACACACACACATATCCACAGAGCATCCCACCTCCAGCTGAATGCAGAGGTGGCAAAAAAAAAAAAAAAATTAAAAAGCCGGTTCTTTGTTTTCCAGCTGTCTCTGTTTATTGCACAGTGAAGGGAAGGCTGCTGCTCTTGCAGGGAAAAAGAAAACTGGGGAGCAAGGAGATGATGTGGAGGGAAAAGAGGGAGAGAAAAGGTTAAAAACTACCACATCTCATGCAAATCTTCCCACTATTTATTTTTTTTCTCTTATCTGTCCCATTACTTTCAATCCTGCCTGCTCCAGTGGAAATTCCTGCTGTGGAAAGGTGTTTTTTCCTGTTACAGCTGTGCTGGGACCCCTTGGTTTTGTGCAAGCACAGAAGCAGGTTCGGTGCCCAGGAGGCTGCCAGAGCCCAGTGAGAGACACCAGAGGTGCTCAAGTCTCGAGTTCCCTGTCCCGAGAAGCCCCTTTTTTTGCAAACCTTGCAAAAATAGCATTTTGCCCTGCAGCATCCACCCCTTTGGTGGATTTGATAGCAAACAAGCAATGTGTCGAGTTTTTCTAGAGTATTTAAGGACAGCTGGGGGAGAAGGTTGGCCAGACATAAAGCACGGACCTCTGTGGTTTCCTCTGGCTTCTTAACAGGTTTCGCCAGCCCAAATCATAACCCAGAAGGGGGAAATGGCAACATAGAAGGGTGAAGTGACCACGTAGATGTGGGGGCAGCCCAGGTCCCTGCACCCCTCTTGATGCTCCCATGGTCCGGGGCTCTCCAGCCACACTGATTGCTCAGTGGTGCTCCAGCAAGGGGAGGGCCAGGGGAGAAACCAAATAAATCAGGGAGAAAGGACCCCTTAAAATGCTAACAAAATGGCAAACATAAGGAAATGAAATAAAAAGGAATTTAAAGGAAATAATAATACATGAAAGGAAATGAAATAAAAATACACAAACCAGCCACCATTTAGAAGATCTAGTCTAGGTCAAAATGACAACAGCAGTGTCTCACCTTCTCATGGACATCCCTCGGTGGCCAGAAGGATGCGCAGGGGTCAAAATATCTTGGTTCACTCAAGAGTGGAGGTGGCACCCCAAACCCAGCCAGCCCTTGAACGTGCTGGCTGTGCTCATCCCCTGCCCACGGCAAACCAAGCCAAAGGATGGAGCCAGGGCTGGAGTTTTTCCCCCTGCTTTCTCCTTGTGCAGCAAAATGGTGGTTCCAAATGCTGGTTTCCTTCCAGCAGCCCTTGCATTTCTCCTCTGTTTTGACTTAAAATGTGACTTTGGCTTTCAAGTGTAAAAGAAGAGAAACGAGAGCTGACACTTGCGTCAATATGAAACAACAGTTTTTGCCTCATTTAGACTTAGCACCACGAGTGTTTCTGCTTGCTGGTTTTTAAAAAGGAAACAAAACAACATTTGGCACTGAGTGCTGGGTATCCCTTTCTTTCAGAAAGCTGCTCGGAAAGCAAAGCTTTCTGTTCGCAGTTACAGGAGTGGCTTGAGTGGGATGGGACCTCTAAATCTGCGTCAGCACTCCTGCTGACACAGGGGCCAGCTGAGATTTGCTTGGATTTTCCTTGTGAAAATGATAAAACTTTCAGTGCAAAAAAATTCTTTCTCTTTTGCTTTGTATCTTTGGAAGCATCCCAACTATTTCCAACCACCCAGACATTAGCCAGGTGAGAGTTTTTGTTGGCAAACCCCAGCTCCGTGCTGCCTGTGGACTTAGCAGCTCATACGGTCACCCGAACAGTTCTTAAATCATGCTCGGAGTTTGCTAGGTATTATTTAGCAAAGGTGCTTGTGTTTGCGGCCTGATCCCCCAACAGCACTTTCTGTGCTCCTAACCACAGAGGGAGGCAGCGGATGTGCATTAAGGGCACGCACGCTGTGTGTTTACAAACACCCAGCCGCCACGGATCGGCTTTATGAACGCCGCGCAGCACTGGATGCAAATTGCTTCGGCTCAGTCAGTGAACTCGGTCTGCAGCAGCCACAGACCTGGCTCTCTGCATATTCCTCTGCAGTGTGTATTTATCTAACTAATCTTCGAGATATTAGCGATAATCTTCGCCGTTTTCCTTTAATGAATGGCTGACGTGCTCGCCTGGAAGCTGTAACTGTAGGGACCACCAGAGAGAAGAAATCAGATATCCTATCTCCAATCGTTTATCACTATCAGATCAGGGACGGAGCTTTTTCCCCCGTCTCTTTCCTCAATACCTCCCGGCGTGTTCGGTTATTAACCTCACTTAGCCTCCAGCAGAGCCTGCGAGACCGAATCAGAAAGGTCCACATTTTTATTCCCCAGCTGCTCCGCGTCGGAAATCTCGGAGCAGAACAAGGCAGCGTGTGTGATAAGGAGGGAGGGGAAAGCAGGGCAGGGGAATCCTTGAAGATCTTGGCCACAGAGGGGGTTTTCTTCACACCATGTCACTCACCCAGTGACACCAGCCGCTGCTGAGCTGGGAAGCGAGGAATTACTTGCTTGTTATCAGGCCCTCAGCAAGGGCTGTGATCTCTTTAGATCTCCCAGACTAAAATCAGAGGGATGCCAGCCAAGGATGCCGCAGGAGCAGAGGATGGTGGAGCAAGGGATGCTAACAGCCATGGTGCTGCCATAGGTGTCTCTGATCTCAGATCCCTCCAGCAGCCAGATTTCCCCAAAACAATCCCAGAGTAGAGACAGACAATCCTGCTTTCAGACCGCTTCCATCCAAACCTGCATCCCGCAGGGCTGCTAAAAGCACAGAGTTAGCAAGATTCGGTGCCGCCGTGCTGACCAGATTCTGCATCCATTAACTACTTAACAAAATTCCTTGTGCCCCCACCTCGAACACATCCAAGTTAATGTTCCTCCTCATTTCCAGGCCAAAAGCCAAGGCAGATCATTGCAGAAGTGGTTTCCCTCCTACCCTTGCAGTATTTGGTTTGCAAAAGGCTGCAGAATGAGCACTGCAGCTGCCTGGTTCAGGCTGAGCTTCCTTACCCCCACACCTCCATCACTCCATGGATCAAAACAAGTAGAAATATCCACAAAAACTCTTTTTCGCAACACAACCCCTTGAACAAAGAAAGAGGCATCAGCTCCTGCATCCTCTATGCAAAATCTGCATGCTGTTCTCAGCAGGACTGTAATATCTATGGTTTCTTGCTGCTTCGGAGTTGTTTTCCACCTTCCAGACAGCACCTGGGATCATCAGTTAGTTATTTCTAATCTCTGGGAGATGAAAATGCTTCCAGCCTGGTCACATAGCTATTGCCTGGCCCCACCTTTTTTGTAGGGTGAAACCCAACATTAGCCTCTCCTGCTCTGCACTTTGCCTTCACCCTACTCTCAAGCCACAAGCCTAAGTGTTAGAAGCTGGCACATCTCTCAAACGGGGAAACGAAGGGCCAGGAGCCCAGGTTTAGCAGATAATGCTGAACATTACTTCTGGGGATATGTAAAACCACCTGGACACAAATGACCTGCACCTCTAGGAGTCCGTTCTCACTGGCTGCTGGACAGCACAACCATCTTTGAAGCTCTTTCTTCATTCTCTCCCTCCAACTGGAAGTGTTATAACTTTAAACCAGAATGAAAATTTCCACCAAACACAGTTGCTCTGCATCCGACTCTCACAGGGATAGCTACCAGCTTGCAATAAGCACGTACAATGTTTTGAAGGTTGCAATGAACACCAAGGGACATTCAGAATATGTTAATATGAATGTTGAAAGATGTCTTGGCAGAGTGAGGAATACCAAGTTCACGAACCACTGAAAATCTACCTAAGAGCTGATCTGACAGTGAGAAAGATCTTCAATAGACCTTGACAGCTGTCCATTTTTTCACTTACAAGATGTGAGTGACAAGCTCTTTACACTTTCCCCATGATTGGGTGGATATGGAGATTGAGTTCCATACGTCTGAATTAAAAACCTCGGGCTAATCAGGTCATGTCCTTGGCAGAGACAGCCCAGACACATACAGAAGCCTTCTTGGTTTGTTCCTCAGGGTAAAGTTGTTTCAGAAAGGTTAGTGAACCTGGGCTCGGAGACCATGTGCATGGTGTGGAAAGGGTGGCAAGAGACATGCTACCCTAAGGTGACTCCCTCATGGTCATCCAGGCGCCTTGCTTTGTGACTTCCTAAAGATTTCACTCATTTGCCTAGTTAGGATCATTTTTTTTTGTAGTGGATTCTGACTGAGGCTCCTACCTCATCTGCAAGAAGATGGGCTCCAGTCCTGCTTTGGGATTCCCACTTCAACCTCTACTTGCAGGGTGCCCTGGGTTAACTGGAGTCTTTGGATGAAGCCATGCAATTCTTGTTCCAGTCCAAGGGAAAAGGAAACCCTCAGGAACCCATGAATGATGCACCTCACAGCCTCATGGAGGCTTTTCCCAAACAGCTAAAGTCATTGTTCTGTTGTGCCAAGCAAGGCACAATCCCTTCACCTCCCTGCTATGTCTTCTCCTGGATGTTTTCTTTCTCCCCCAGAGCTTTTCTTCTTCTCCCAGAGCTTTTTCTTTCTCAAACTTCATTTTCTTGTCTCCATCACTCCATGAAAACTCTGTCCCACCTCCATCCTTGGTTTTGGGGGTCTTCTCCCCTCTCTAATGTGCCTCAGGATGGAACATTCCTGTCCATGGGGTATTTCCCCACCTCTTGCAACCACCACTCCAGCTTGTCCACCACATCCCCGTGTCAGCTCCCCCTGTACCCCTGCTTCAGGAGCAGGACCTGGTATGAAGGACCTCAAAGAGTTAACCCTGTGGTCATCATCGCCTCTGTGTCCCCGGGAGCAGCTCCCTGAGCCAGCAATCCCGCTGAGGATTTGGGCAGGGCAGCAGAGACAGTGCGCACATGCCGCTGTCGGTAACAGAGCGGGGTGGAGGGATGGGGCTGAAAGCAGATCCCCGCTTTCAGGTGACACCGAGGAGGACAGATAGGATTTCTGCTGGGGGAGGAGGGGGGTGAGGAGCAGTGCAGAGGGCTGGGAGGGTGAAGGTGGCATCCATGGCAGTCAGATAACCTCTGGCCATTTATGCCCTGCCGCTGACCTGTGGTTGGCATTTCCCCAGCAGCTTGAAATCTGGGCTAGACAAGGGTTAAATCCTTTTCTGGGAATCAGCACCTAGCTTTACACTGGCCTTAAGGGGATCTGGGTACGCTGAGCCAGAGCAGAGCAGTGCACAGATAACCAAAGGTGGGCCAGCTCCTGGTGAAGCGGTGACTTAGCTCCGTGCTCACACAAGTGTGGTACCCACCAGGGTTATCCCCACGGGGCTGGGGTCAGGATGGAGGTCCCCAGGATGGCTGGGAACAATGCAGCCCAGCTGTACACCACTCCCCCAAAACCCTCCTGCAACAGGAGAAGAAGAGCATCCCAGATGGAGGAGGAGGGATGTACCAGCAGGCAAAGTGTTAAGAGAAAGGATCCTGGTGAAACGCATTCAGCGAGAGCTGGAGAAGGAGAGGGAGAGGAGATTGAAGTCCGGCCGGACCTCTCCTCTATCCCCCCGTTTGATTTTATGGGCTCTGAAATGTTGCCCATCTGCCCTCGGTGCACGCTGCTCTTTTTTAATTGAAACGGACAGAGGGTATTGACTAGCTATCAAAATTCATATCTATGCAACATTTCATTTCCAGTGGCCTCAGCACTCTGCAGCCGCCTCTCCGCAGCTCCCCATCACTTCGGTATAAAGGCGACTGTCACTTCGATAAACGGCCCCTAAACGGTGGGTGGGAGCTGGGGGAGAGCCACGGCCACGGGTGGGATGAGAAGCTTTCAAATCCTGCTGGAAAACTTCATCAGAAGAAAAAGAAAAACCTCCAAGTTCTTTCAAGTTCTTTTTTTTTTTTTTTTTTCTTTAATAACCAGGAGATCTAATTAATTGATTGACTGTTAAGGCTAATATAATTTTGATGATGTCGCCTATCTTTCCTGCCATTGATTTTAAGTCAGGGTCTCTTTCTTGCCTTTTGGTTGTATTTTTGGTAATGGGGCCCATTGTTATTAAAATTCAATTGAATTTTCACTATCTCTGCACCATAAGCCAGAACAGCCAAAAAGAAGGATGAAAATGAGTGTTATTGGTATTTATTCTATTGAACTTTCACTACTCCTACTTTGGCTCCTCTGTTTCTGCCTTGGTGGGCTGCTTTTTATGAGGGACAGTGAGAAAGAAGTGCCCACGCTGTTTATTCAGTTGAATTTTCACTTACTTTCTCCTGTACATTAAGTGGCTTCGGTAATGGGAGAATTTCGTAATCTGAAGGAAAACAGAGAAAAAGAGAAACAGGATCCAAAGCAAAGCTGCCTGTTTCTGATGCTGACAGCAAATACACGGAGGTCACAGAAAGGCAAAGGGCTCTGCTCAGTCTTGCTGTGTTCTTGCATGTGTTGATACCCAGGTGGGTGCCTTCAGCATCAGGCCCAGCTGTGCCACCAGAAGAGTGGTGATGGAAGGACACATCCAGCTGCAAATAAAAGAGGCCAGGAAAGTTCTTCCAGCAAGTAGCATGTCCAGCGATTCAGGGGAAGACTCTTGGGTCAAGCCACTATGGGTGAACGTGCCTTGGTGCCAGCAGCTCACCCCTCCAGTGCTGCCTCCGTTGAACCCCGTGTTTATCCCTCAACATGCAGGGCTGTGGGTCTAGACGGACAGAGAGTGATGTGCAGCTGGACAGCTACTGGACGTGGGCTTTCTACTTGGCTTCTCATCCTCACATTTCCTTTCTAACGTTTTGGCAGGGCAGAATATCCAGCAACCCCTATTCCTACCCACATCGCAGAAAGACCAGACCCTTCCAGGTCCTGCCTGCATGGGCTGGTCCCTCCTTTTCCATGGCCCTGCCCCTGCGGACCAGATGCTGCCTCCACCTCCTAAACCCCATGCTGGCAGATCTGGGAAAGACCCTCCATTTCCCCAGCTGGACACGAATGCTTTGCATATCTCCCTCCGGGCAAGCTGCCCACCCGCTTCCCCACCCCAGCTCAGCCACGCAGCATCTGCTGTCCCCGGAGGACCCTGCCCCTGCTCTCCTGCCTTCCCCTCGCTGGTATGCGGTCATGGGGGGTGGGGGGCAGCCTTGCTGCTACCACGCTCATGGTGAGCAAATGCCATCCCACAAGCACATGCAAGCATCCCCTTGCATCCCTCACATGCTTCTGACATCCGCCCCACCTCTGTTTTGGCACGCTGTGGGACCTTTGTTCTCCAGCTCCCCACGGGGCAGAGGCGGGGCAGGAGGAGAAGGGACATTCCTGCCCGCAGACATCACTTTGCAAGACGAAGCCAGCAGCTGACACCCTCGGGGCTGGGCTGGTTCACCCTGCGTTAGATCATTTTGTGTAGTGAAGCCTCAGATCCCTCCTTAGTGTAGCCAGCACTTTTATACCAGGTGCAGGATCAAGCTGCTCTTTGCTTCATACCAGGTGTTGTTCCATTAGCAATGGCACAGGTTGCCCAGAGAGGTTGTAGTCTCTCTCCTTGGAGGCAAAACTACCCGGACGTGGTCCTGGGCACTCTGCTCTGGATGTCTCTGCTTGAGCAGGGTTGGACCAGATGGACCTAGAGGTCCCTTCCCATCTCTGGGAATCTGTGACCCTGCTCTTCCCACCGACACCAAGCGAGACATCGACACCGGCCACCAATTTCCTCCCACCCACACGTGGCTGCTTCTGCTTCTTACCAGGAATAAATCCGACAATTAAACTAGCATTATGACATTAGCTTTTAAAACCCTCGTACTATGAAATAATGTCCCCGCGTTCGTGCACCGCACGCAGGAAGCGCCAGGGGCGTAAAACTTTTATTATTAAAATTAACATTTAAAACCCGTACCATGAAGTAATGTGTGAGGTGAGCGTGGATAAATCAGACAGTTAAACTAGTAACGTAACATTAGCAGTTAGAATCGTGACCATGAAATAAAGTCAAGGTTAGGAGATGGATAAATCAGGCAGCTCAGCCAGGGCTTCGTTATGTTAACACTTGAAATCCCCTGCCAAGGGGGATTTCAGATGGAGAAATTGAATAGGCAACACAGTTGACCTATACAGGACCTGATTCTGGTGCTGTAAAGCCATAGGCTATACTGGCAGGCATTAAAGAGTGGAAAAACATAAGAGAAGAGGTGACTGCGGCTGTCCTGCTGTTTTGGAGGCAGCAGGGATTTATCTCTGGGCTCCACAGAATGATGAGCCAAAGGGTCTTCATTGCAGAGGGCTAGCAAATGCTCTTCAGTAAAGCTGCAAAGGAAGGGCTTTGGGGAAGGAAAGGATGAGGGTCTGTTTACAGATGGGTCCAAGCTCTTATCCAAATCCAGATCAGCTAGCTCATCAACCACCTCTCCGAGACACAGGACAGCACTGAGCTGTAGACTTCAGGGCAGCTCCTGAGCAGCTGGGTCAGCCCTCATCTTCTCCTGAGCAAATGATGTTCCCAAAGACTTAGTTGTATGACCTGAGGGTGGCTGAACTCCAAGACTAGTGGTGTTTGGTCCGCACAAGCTGGAGGTGACACTGGGCAGCAGCTGGATGACCTGTACAAATGGTTCATTCACTGGTGAGAGCCACACTGCAAGCCTCCTTGGGGCACCTGGACTTACCTGCGTTCTCCTTGGGGGCAACCTGCAACTCCATAACCTCTTTTATAAGCTATATCCCCAGCAGGACCCCCAGAAAAAACTTCCAGCACTGCTCCACACACAGCAGGATCCTCACTAACTTTCTGTCTTGTGACTATGAGACTCAGGCCTTGCTTCCTACCATGAAGCTTGCTGGGACCTTCACTTGTTTTTGCTCTACAATCCATTCCAAGAAGATGCAGTACCAAGCTGGTTTCACCAGCTGAGCAAGACCATCACTGGATGAAAAAAAAATCACTGAGGAAAGGTCAGGGACACAAAATGATGCCTTTTTCTTTTTTCTTTTTTTGTTCTCTGGATGAATGAAGGGGAACAGCTAAAGAGGGCTGGGAAGTCTGCGTCTACCCAACATGGTCTTAGAGGGACACACAATTCAGTACCAAGGTGTCCCCAACCCTCCTGCTGCATGAAGACTCGAGTGCAGCACAATGACGAGAAATAGGGAAGGAAAAGGCAGGGTGGCAGTGGGAAAGGGGTGGGATATGATGTCATCTTCCCACCCCCGGGGGAACCCTGAATTATTAATTGGAAAAGAAAGCCATCCCTGCAACCCAAGCCGGAGCAGCTCTGATTTCATCTCTCGACAGCCCTGGCGCTTGGCTGCGCCGACCGGCCCCGCTTCCGGCAGGGACGTGTCCCATGGGGACAGCCGGTGGGTTTTTGTCTGCACAACGTCAGCACCGAGATCTGCTGCGACCTCCAGATGCATCCACTCGGGCAGAGGGAGGAGGAGGAGATTTGCCTCTGAGCAGGTATAGAACTGGTTGGAGACGTCCCATGCTGGGGAGGCCAGGAGAATGGCTTCTTGCTGTCGTAGGCACTGAAAATGTGTTCACCTATGGATCCACCAAGACTTTTCTTCATCCCAGTGCCACCCAGTCACCTTTTAGTGATCTAAGTGCCATGAGCTGCATAGGTCTCAGCCTGAGTAGAGGAAAAAGGGCAGAGCCCAGCGTCTTCACTTGTGTCTTATTACCCAGCCTCATCAGCCTTGTCCTATTTCTTCTCTCACTTTGTCCCTTTCTTCCCAGCCATGGACTCTACAGACTGACATTGTGCTCCTAAAGAGTGGATCCTCTCCCAGTGAGGGTTTGCTTTTCCCTCTACCCATCTCTAGCAATGAAGAATCTGAAATATGTAGTGGCATTTGTGGTGTGCCGGGGTCAAATCCTGCCCTTGCCACTGCTGTGAGATTTCCAGACGTGTGTATTTTGTTTTCACCTCTTGGTGAAAAGTGGGAAAAAGATGAGGAAGCTCAGAAAAGAATTGTAACATTTGCTAAAACTTGACAGCGATTCATCTATTTGAGGGTTACTATTATTTTAAAAATAAAAGTATATTTTAATCAATGAAAGGGTAATGAATATGGACTGGGAGGGAGCTGGGAGTTGGGATTGGGAGTTATCTCTAAGGAGCAAGAGCAATTTCCCCCAAAACTCAGCTTTCTCTACAGCTTGGAGGGTGCCCAAATCTCTGATGCTTCTCTTCGCCCCATGGTAAGCACTCCTGCCAGTGAGGTTAGTCGTGGCTTTGGAGCTTGGTTTGGGAGGAGGCAGGCTGACCTCCAAGGGTTCCTGCAGGTCACAACGGCTGACCTTCTCCTCTAGCCTCGAGGTCCTGTGTGAGGAAGAAGCCTCCTCACCTCTTTCAGCAGGACAGAGAAACAGAAAACCTTGTGTACTACCTAAGCAAAATATTAAAGCTGTTATTTTCCATTTCAGCGCCCATATCTGGGACTTTTCCGCAGAGAGAGGGGACGGTCACAAGCCAACAGGACACCTAACCTCTTCGGAGAGTTTGCATCTGTCTTTAATTCTGCAACCCTACACCATTTTCTCCCCCTTAGGGAGCCAGCATGGAGCTGATTCAGCTGAACAAGCAGGAGTGAGGCGAGCTGTGTCCTGAACTCCAGCTCCTGGCTCAGTCTGCATTGACTCCAGAAAGAGCCCAAGGTAGCCAGCCCAGGCAGAGCCATGGCAGATACTTCCAATAATCAGACCAACGTCCCCTCAAGGAAAAATGAGCCATGTGGTAGTCAGAAGAGAAAAACCAGCACGGTTTCTACTCTTCAGTCTACTGTTGCTTGAATGTTTTGGGATTTTTTAATGTTGGTATTGCACTCATGGAGCATCCAACATCCCCCATATCTCCACAAAAGCTCTGAAGATCGTGGAACACAACAGCAACATCTGAAGCCTTCGCTCTTCCAAGAACAATAAAAATATTGGGAGGGCAGGATGAAATGCCTCTGGAGGATTGATCAGTAGGGTGGGTGAAATGTAGGGAGCAATTCCCTCATTTGAAAACAGATACCTATGCTGGGTTAGAAATATGTGCTCCAAACTCCACTGGCAATATCAAGTGGGTTTGCATAACAGGAGCCTGGATGTACAGCTCAAAAGTGGATGACTTCGCTGTTGACTGCTTCACTCAACATGATGAATCCTACCCAAGGTTTTTACTGAAAATAGCTTTTGTTATTGTGTCTGACAAGGTCTCACTCCCTGAGACCCATTGCACTGAACGTGCTGAAAATACAGCTTTAAGTAAAGAGGGTGCCTACAGGTTGATAAAAGCACCTCGTGCTTTGTATGCAAATTGCAGCGTGGCTGCGATATATCAAAGTCAGGAAGTGTGCAAGTTCAGTTATTCAAACTGCAATAATGGGAACAGATCTTAAATCTACAGGAATGTGTTTGGAGGCTGGTAGGGAGCTACAGTGCACAAAACAAAAGACAAGTCCAACAAAGAGCAAAGAGTTCGGTGTCGGCAGCAGTCAGTTGCCAAAAAAAATATTCTTGGGGCCTTCACTGCAAGTTAGGGAGGAGAATTGTATGGGCGATTGAAGATGTGCAGCTGAATCTGATTCTTGCATCACAGGATCACTGGGAACAAGGATGATATGGCAGGAACAGGAGTCAGATTGCAGCAAGAGGCGAGAGGATCTGAATTGCTGCGGCCATGCTCGGAATTTGTCATTCCAGGAGGCAATTAAAAATATCGCAATCCTTAGGGAAAAATTCAAAACTGTTTAAAAATGAAAAAAATAATAATAATCCTTGCAGTGAGGGCAGAGGATCACCAGGATACTTTCCAGATTTACAGCCTGTGAAAGCTAATTTTGAAACTCCCAAAAGAGATTCAGTGTTTCAAGGCAAAGGAAGACATGAAGGGCTGAAATTCCCAGCAATCCGTCCTATCCCTGACCAGCCCTCACTGCCAGTGCATTAGTTTCCATCCCTGAGAACCTCTTTGCAAGGTGGGTTCTTGCAGATGTGCCAGATGCAGAGTCCCTTTGCAGTGAAATTTTGGCTCCTTTGCAGGATTCGCTTTCCTCTTAGCTATTTAATTAGTCTTAAAACTCCTAAATGCAGCAGGCAGCTAGAGCACAGCTCTGCCAAGGGGATGACACTCATGTCCTCTCCGTGCCTACATGTTCAGCTTCGTTTCAAACAGCCCTGGCAAAGAGCTTCTCATTTTCATCCCACCATCTTCCCCTGCATGTGGTCTTTCTCGTCTTTCTTTCCTTATCTTCCCCTTTTTGCTGTTTTATGGGGTGAATCAGGGCTGACTGCAGAAGGCTGCATCTACTGGAGCCTATGACCATATAATTTTGCTTCAAACATCCCAGTGCTGCTGTGGGCTTGAAATGACTATGGGGCAGCAATTGTCTCTTTACTGCTGGCACCTCCACCCTTCTCACCTATCTGCATCACAGCAATGGGGTGATCCTCAGGGAATCTGGGGTCCCGAACAAGAAAAAGCCCAGCAGCATTTTCATTGCCTTTGACTGTATGTTTAGGGCATGTATTCTTTTTTTGTGTGTGCACGCTTGAGGACAAGTGTAGGTACATACACGCAGGTATCCCTGGAGGTATCTGCATGAATATACACCCATGTGTGTCTCTCCATATAACACATATGTACCTAAGTGGGAATGTATAATGCTTATTTAAGCTGGGCCCCAAACCCAGCTGAGACCTCCTGCGGTTCCAACACGGATGGCTACTCAGAAAGGCTGACGCAAGCCCTTGGGCCCCTGGGAGCCCTCCCTCTGCCTCATCAGCAAAGTGGCTGTCCCGAGAGGTTTGCGGATGCAGAAGGGAGCCGCTCGCTCAGCAGCTGTGCTACAGGGAGTCTTGCCTTACGGGGCACTTGCAACAGGGTCTATGGGGCTGAAATTGTTTCTCTAGGGAAGATATTCGGGGATCAGAAATCTTTCCCTGACATTAGGGAATCCCTGCCTGGCTTTAAACGAGTGGCACATCTCTAGGAGCTATGTTCATCCAACACAGAACCAGTGCTGGGTGCTGAAGGTGTTTGTAGAAAACACTGGGAATGTGTCCCTACTTTTGATGGGCTGGCAGACACGGAAAGCAAGTCACTGTGTTGCCTATTTCTTGTGTTTTCCTCCTTCTAGCAGCCATGAGAAGAAACTCAAATGCATCCTAGTTTCCAGTCTATACCCAAACACGTAGAGCCAGGATTAAGGAAACCTCTGTACTCCCTGCATGTTTTCCTGAAAATCTTTTTTTTTTTTTTTTTTTTTTTATGAAGTTGAATGTCACAGCAGTCCTTCTCATCATTTGCAGTCGATGGAGTGGAGGTGTTTTGGGGTTCCCCTCAATCCCAAGGCAGCAGCGCTGCACAGGCTTTACCAAAGGAGGACTCAAGGCTCCGTGACTGGGGCACTGAACAGTAGATATAAAGTTCTTAGATCTCCAGTTTAACCTGCAGATTTTCCAAGTAACATTTGCTCAGTAAAACATTTCCAAGAGTGGAATTTACTGTCATAATTAATAGGTTATGATTAGGTCAATAACTTTCATCAACCTAGCTGGAAGAGAACCTATTAATGAAACTGTAAAACAACGTAAACTCTACAGAGAAAATAGGAGGGAGAATTTACAACTTCCCAGAAGCCCTAGTAACTAAAGGGACGATTTACAGGAAGTAAAATGAACCGGGCGCCCATAAAACACAACCAAAATTATACCCATATCCAAACAAGACAAATTAAAAAGGTTTAAGTGGATTTCTCAGCCCAAATAAAACAGAGCATCTCAATTGAGAGGAGACATTTCATGTTGATTTTTATGGAGTGCAGGAGGGGAAGATGCATGGAAATGTGAGCGCATATCAAGCAGGTCGATAAGAAATCAGTGGCATAGCCTGACACTCCTGATGGCTTCTTCAGTCTCAGCCCATAGGATGTAGTCCAGTGATCACAGCCAACTCCAGAGTAACGAGGCAGCATGTTCAGCATCCTCTTCTGCACCACGGTCAAAATACAAAGGTCCTAGAAATAAATTTCGAAAGCCTTGCATGAAGTATACTCATCCGGCAGCCAGGGGAAAGAAGTCATTTCCATTTCAGGTGGCCTGAGAGGACGTTGCCCACCACCAGAGGGTAAATCACTCCAGTTGAAGCCCAAAGTAGCAAACTCCTACAGACAAGTTACCACTTCTTCTGAATGTAGGCCCCAAGAGAACATGAGATATATCCCATAATCTCTTTCTTTAAATTTAAAAACCCAAACCAAAACATCTTGCCATTTTCTGGGAATACAATCCTCAAAAAAATGTTCTATCTAAGCCCGGATTACTTTCATAGCTCAAATGAGGACCATGGCCAACAGTTCCCTGGGATCTCAGAGCAAACCTTCTATGTGCAGTGATGCTTTTCCAAGGCCAGCCATGCACTTTCTTATCCTGGGCTCTCACATGAGTGATATTTCTTCTTACACATGGCACAGTAAAGTTGTTTGAAGCCTTTCCTAGAGCAAACTCTAACTCTCACACCGTATGATGTCTGCAAAAAATGTGCACATGAAATAAGGATTGTTGGATATGCTATGTACCAGCTAGCTGAAGGATGCAGTGCAAACACTTGTACAAGCCAATTTATCCCTTTGCTTAGGTGTAGCCCTGCAATAATAAAGCATCTTCCCCTTCTTCTTTTCATTTGAAAGTGTAGTGTACTTCCCAGTCTCCCCTCATTCGCAACCTTCATTATAAGGAGGCAGCAGCAGCCATGTTAAAGTGTATATCTCCATCAGCATGTGGCTTTGAGTGCCAAAAAGCACCACAGTGATCAGCTAGTCCAAGGTCGTGGCTTCCACAGCCTGTATTGTTGTCCTGCTTGAATGCTCTGTGCAGCCATGGTGACTGCGGTTAAAACATTTGATTTTGGTCCCTCCAGGAATGGACAAAGACCCCATTGTTCTGGGCACTGCACAAATCACTTTTTTTAAATGAAACTTCTTAATTTAAACATCTACCCAAGAGACTCTACCACAACTCTCTGCAAGTTCCTCCAGTGGTTAATTATCCTCACTCTTGTAATTGCGTTTATAAAAGCTACTTAATTTGACAAGACCGATTTCCCATAACCCCCTGCTGATTAGCATCATGTTCCTGTAATTCTTTATTAATCGAGTCCTCGTGAGGTGTTCCTTCATTTTGCCTGGAATCAATGGCAGGCAATAATTATTCAAGTCATCCTGTTTACACCATTTTAACATACTAGTGTGACATTAGTTTTCTTCCAGTCCCCTGGATTGCCCAGCCCTCCAATAAGTCTCTAAAACCAGCAGTACTGCTCCTTGGCTACTTCGTAGACAGCACTTGTATGTGGTTAAGACCAGTTTTCAAAAAACTGTGTTTTTTTTTTAAGAGGGTCTATTCTGTATCTTCCACAGTTAATGCTGGCCTGCAAACCATTCCTTCACTTTAATCAGATACAAATCAGCTTTTCCCCCCCAAATACAGAACAAATATCTATTGAAAATGCATGCTTTGCACATTTCCCTTCCAAGGAGGAATCAATACTGTGGTTATTATAGTTCCTTCTGTTCCCAAAGTATTTAAACTCTTTGCTATCCTCAGCTCTACTGGCCAGAGACATCTCATGTCTTTTTGCTCATCTTACTGATTTTCCACAGCATTTCTAGTGCAAATTCAATGTCCTTTACTCCCATTTTTTTCATTTGATGTGTCTCTTGCCATTTTCACTTTGCCTCTAAGCCAGCCAGTTTTTCAAGCCAGTGTCACTCTTGATGGAGGGATTATTGCTTTGGGGGCACTTTGTTGTTTGTTTGTTTTTTTAAACTATCCCCTATCATCATTCACATTTTTCCATTCCATTTTTTTCTTTTTTCTTTTTTCTTTTTTCTTTTTTCTTTTTTTTTCTTTTTTTTTCTTTTTTCTTTTTTCTTTTTTCTTTTTTCTTTTTTCTTTTTTCTTTTTTTTTTATTTTTTCTTTTTTTTTTTCCTCAGCTGACTTGTCTTCCAGGAGATTTTTAATTTTCCGTGAACCTGACTCTTGTAAAATAATGGATGATCTGTTCTGAGCTAATCTGCTTTGACCATGATTGATGTAAACAAGGATGGGTTTTGCCACCCAAAAGCCAGCCATAGGTGTTCTGGCCAGCCAACACTCCTTTGCAATGCTAAGACAAGGAGCATTCGAGAGTTCCACGGCTTGCCCACAGCCAGATCTGGATTTGAAATTGTCACTTGCAGTTTTTGGAAAATCCCAAGGTTATTTCAAGGCTCGCAGTCCAACACCTCCAGCACATGCTAGTAGAGCTAAAATGCTGGACTAATGCTTCTCTTTCTCACCCACACCTTGCAGGTCAGTGCTGTAGGAGCTGCTCAGCCCACTGCATAGGGCGAGTGGTGATGGCTTGGTGCAGACACCTCCAGTGCACACATCTCCTGCTCCACCTGCCAGAATATTGACCCATAACTTCTCCCAATCATTTCCCTTCGGGTTGCCCATGACTTGCAAACAGATAGTGTTGTTTTGCTGCTTTTACCATTCTCCCTCCACTTTGCTCGAAATATTTTGCAACCAGAGATGTCAGCATACAAGTGGTTAAAGCTGGTGGAATAGTATCCTCAAGAAACGGATCTATAGAAGCATTTATTTTTTCTTGAAAATAAATATAAATTTTAGTTGAAAAGAAAAATTTCCATTTACTGCTGGCACATTTAGTTTTTCAATAACCATTTACAAAGACTGAACAAGTATTTTTTCAGGTTTAGCTTTTCTCAGAGGGGAAGTATTTTAGTTTATATTGGTTTGTTGCACTTGACCACCTACCCTCTCCTCTTCCTTTCCACTTCTGCCAAGCAGTCAAAATAAAAAGGTTATGTGAACTTTTTTTTTCCTGTTACTGGTGAGAGTTGTTTATATTTCTAGCCCATTTTGCTGCTTCTCCCCTTGAATCCGCCAGGCTTGCAGTAATTTGAGATTCACACTCAAAGTAACTGAGTCGCCACTAACGTGGCAAAGACTCTGTGTGACCAGGACAGCCACGCCTGGAGGTGACCCTCTGGTCTGAGCTGGTGCATTTCATCTGGGGCGTGCCAGCAGATTTCACCTGCAGTCAAAAGCATATGGGGAGGCATTTCTGTACATCTTCAGTCCCTTTCCTCCTTCAGGTCATCCTGACCTATGCCAGTTCAGTGCAGCAGATGGTTTCCCATGGGGATGAAGTCTCAAAGACAGTCAGGAGACTTTTCCCTTTCTATTGCACATCCTAGAAGTTAATGTATCCATCCTAGATGCAGAGCACCAAAGTGTGTTTGATTTATTTGCAGAACAAAATATTCAGCAAGGAAGTGAGGGAATGCAGACTCCAAGTCTGTGCTATCTGATCCAGGAAACTCACATGAGGGAGAGAGGCTCAAACCCCAACTGACTGACTCAGAAGTGACAACCAAGTGATGGAAAAGAATTTCAAAGCAGATCTGGGGTCTCTGAATAGAGAGAGCTTCTGCGCTGGTCTTTCAACAACACCTCTTGGAGTTTCTCACTGGTTCCCCTCTTGAAGTTTTGGGGCCTGTTTGGGGGTCAGTAAGTTGCTTTTGCAATCACTCAGCTCCACTGACTGAAAAATCCCACCAATCTTCAGAAGACCATGGGAGAAGAGCATGCAGGACCCTCCTACAGCTGAGGGTTTCTGAGACTCCATCCCAACAAAGCCACCAGCTGAAGACTTACAAAACACAGTGAGAAGGACAAAGAGGGGACAGAGCCATAGCTGAGACAAGTGTCATCTCAGCTGGCCCACAAGAACATTTTTTCTGGTTTTTTAGTAGGATAAATATCTTCTCAAAGCTGTCTGCTGAGGCTGGTATGCTTCCCACAGAAGCCTGTAGTTGGCCATGTTGGATCGTGGAGAAAAAAAGATGTTAACCTAGGTTGTCTGGCACTTGTGTCCCTTCCCCATAGCCCGTGGGGCTGTTCAAACTTTCTGCTGTGGCAAACTGGAAATGAACCAGGAGTTGTCCAGAACCAACTGCAAAATAAACCTATTGCATGAGCGTGTTGGTGTTAGACATGCGTGAAACTGCATGTCAAAACAAAGGCATTTGGGGTTGGTCAAAGGTGTGTTTAGTACCCAGGCTTTTAATTGGCCAGCTTTTGCACATAAAAATGAATTATTGCACATGTAAAAACATCATTGCACATGTAAAAGTAAATTATTGTGCATATAAAAACTTTACTGCACATCTAAAAGTAAATTATTGTGCATGTGAAATAGATTTCTGCATATTTTTTTCCTTGTACCTCCTGGTCATTATTTTCTCAACACTTGTAATCTCTCATTTTGAACATGTTGAAGTTACACTAAAGATTCCTTCCCTCTGTGCTTTAAAGCAAATTCACGGCTGCTCTTTGAAGAGGAGCACCCAAAACATGTTTCAGCTTCCAAAGGACTTGGAGGGGCTTTGCGTTCCTGGAAATCATCTCTGCCACATTGCTTGCATGGATTATTTTCTAAGCAGGAACACGAAGAGGAGACTGCAATAAAGTGTGGATGCAGCAATGCAGGTTCACGTTCACCACCACTGACTGTACCAGGCATGCAGGAGCTGGGGGGGATCAGACACACAACTCCTCCAGACAAGCCCTTGTGTGCAAAATTTCCATGACTGCACACGATTTCCTGGCAAGTGCATGTATTAATTATGATCGCAGAACTGCCTGCCAGACTCCTGCAGTAGTCTGATAGCCACTTGCCTTATGCTGCAGCCAGAACTCCACTCCTTGCACCTGGGTTAAGATTTATGGGCGATATCTTCGCCCTCTCTCTCACACGTGAGTTTAAAAGCTTTGGCCTCAAGGGCAGGCCAAGCTCCTGTCACATTTTGCATTTCTATCCCAGCATGAAGCAGCTCCTGGGGTCAACAGAGCTGGTCCTGGAGAACCTTTCTGTCCCTTCCCCAGCAGCTGGGTGCAGGGGGAGCGTGCCAACCTGTTGCTGTGCCCCACGAGACCACCGACAGCCACCACAGATACAAGATGCACAGTTCAGGGCTTGGTACTGGTCCAGATGATTTTGGCATCTACATCCACCTGGGACATCTTTAGCACATCTCTGAGCAGGGAATATCAGAGGTTTTTTTAGAGGTTTTCACATTCTGTCCTTCACAGAGGAAGATGTTCTACAGGTTTCACATGGAGGTCCCCCAAACCTGCACAACAAAGCCCTGTATTTTTTAAAATAAAGCCCCAGAGAGCTGGAAGGCTGTATTCAGCAGCTGAAGTGCTGGAATAAATAAGGCCTGGGATCTGAAGGGTCTCAGACTCACTTCCATCTGCCAGCAAAAGCTGGAAGAAAGGAGAGGCAGCCAGGGAGAAATGCTCCTGCAGAAGTTGGCTCAGCCTCCCATGTCTGAACTGGGGACATGCTGAAGTGGAGCCAGGCACCAAGTAGGTTCATATACAGCCCATTATTTCTTTTAAGGTTCACCCATCATTTGTCTGTGTCATGGAAATAATAGCCATACACCTTTCCGTGATTTTACCATGAGTTTTGCCATAGCCAGATATGAACACCTCCTACCAAGACTACTCCTGGGCTTATCCCTAAGCAAGCACCAATGTTTTATCTGATCATGATGAAAATGTCACCACTTGCAAGGCACTGCCACAGCAAAATAGGAAGACTGAAACCTTAGTGAAACCATACAAGGACATCATCAGTTTGGGACAGAAGCCTTAATACACCCAGCTAGGATGTGCTGTCAGAAGGAAACAGCAGTGATGAGACGAGATGTCATGATTTTGGCCGAAAAATGACACGTCATACCGAGACCTCATGATGTCCTGATGGAAGGAAACTTCAGTACATCAGAGACTGGATCATTTCACTACTGAGGCATCAGTGTGCTAAAAAGCCACAGCATAACATTTCCCTCCAATGCAAATACAGCCCTATGCTATAAGAGAGCGATGTTATCCAGCCACAACACCATTCTGAAATAGTACTCAATGTTATCGTGACTAAATATCGCTGGCATCAAGCCTATGAGCTGATCTGATGCAAAGGCCCCCAGTGATGTTGCCATTACAATGCTTCTTGGCCCCTGGAGACAATCTGGGATCTTTGTCAGGCCTGGGTTCAGATGGTGTCTGTAAACTGGAATGAGCCATGATCATTTCTTTGAAGTCCACAGTACTGACCATGATGATGGAGAGACATTTGAGTCTGTTCCCTTACCTGTGTCTTTGCAATTATCAAGCAAAATCTCCACAATGAGGTCTATTTTGTCTGGGGGCTGAGTTTGTCCTGAGTTTGGGTAGTGAGAGCTGGGGATGCCCACCGGCTCATCCTCTCCATCTTGCAACCGTTCTGCACTCTGAGGTCTCAGAATCCATTTCTGCATGATGTGGGGAACACAAAACATTGCAGCCATGTGGAGCATCCCATGAAAGTGGAAACAACGCCCATCTCCTCTCTTCACCCACCGCACCCTCTCCCATAAATCCCAGGGCAGTTCGATAACCCATATCCCCTGCCCTTATTACTTCAGTGAATCGCCTGTAGTAAGCAGGTGATGTACATCCTATCCATAAAGCCTTTGACACTTCTGATTAATAATCTACAATGGTACAAACTAGAACGATGTAATTTCTTGTGTCGCGCTCTCTCCCCTGCTCCCTCCCTGCCCCGGCCGTGCTGAAGGCACGGAGCCCTCCCTCTCCCCTGCTCCCCCTGCCTCCCTTCCCCCTTTACTCCTTATCTGACGAAATCATCAAATTTATGGCCAAATTGAAATGAAATGCAATTTAGTTCCCGTTCTGCTTTCAGTCCATCACCTCGCAGGCCAGTCCCGGAGGATCTCCTAACCTAATCGCCGGATGGCAGTAACTTCATTAGTGCTGCCAGCAAGCCCCTTGCTTTCTGCTGCGTGTGGCTTCCAGAAATCCTGGCTGACACCTTTCCCTGGGAATTACTGGAAGAAGGAGCTCTTGCAAGTTTTTCTGCTTTATTTCCAACTTGCGCCCCGTCAGCACATTTTGCTTCCTCGGTGTGATTGGGTCGGCACTGCTCGGCTGGGTGCTTTCTACCCAAAAGATGTCTCCAGCTCCCAAGGTGCAGGCAACGGTGGAAGCACAGGCAGGGTGGGGATGTAATACCCACAGGCACGTTGCCACTTTGCCTTGGATCCTGTGGGCTTGAGCAACGTGATGGACAGGGAAATAGTTAGAGAGGCAGCTCTGCATGATACGGGAGGTGATGGAGCTCATGGCAACACGGAGGAGAAGCCCCAGTACTGCCAAACCCACCACCCCCCATGGATGTCCCAGCACTCACTGCTGCACGGGTCAGCCAAAAAACAGGTTGGAAAAGACAGACGGGTGGACATAGCAAGAGCATCTTCCCCATCCCCTGCTTGTGGCAGGATCCACTCCCTTTAAGCCCTCCTTGACACATTTGTCCTCCAAACCTCCAGCATTGGTGGCACCACCCTCTCCCCCTCCCTCCCAGCAATTAATCCCAGCCCTTCTCTATCCCCACAGTTCTAAATCTCCTTTGCTGGCGTTTAAGCTCCTTATTACTTGTCCTATCCACACGGAAACATGTGTCCCTCCCCTTCTTGTAGAAGCCTTTTACATAATTGCAGGCTATTATCCCATCTCCCTTCAGTCTTTGGACTAAAGAGTCTCATGTTTTCCCAACCCTTTCTCATAGGCAATATTCCCTGGGGTTTTGGGAAGTTTTCCTACAGAATCCCAAGGTCCTACGTGCATTTGTTTGGCTGGTTAGCTCATTGCCAGCCTCCCTTAGCTGCTCTTGCATGGTCCCTTCTGCCTCCCCAACATTCCTTTTTCTTGGTGGGTCCACATTTCCACTTCTCCAAGGGTAGGTTCAGCAGTGGGTTGATCAGGGGGAATCCTTTCCTTGCACAGGGGATGCTTGAAGGGTGCAAGGGACACCAGACTCTCCTCTGGGGTGAGGTCACCCAAGGGATATGAAGTACCCATGCCTGAGAGGTGCCAGGGACACCTCTTGGCAGGTTTGCCCCCCAGGGAAATTTTGGCTTGTTTGTTTTTCCCCAGGACAAAGACCTGGTGCCCCTTGGTTTGAATTGGGACAAGAAAAGAAAACAGGAAAGACCATGGTCTGAGAAGGACCTGGCTCCCCTCGATCCCACCCTGACCTTCCTCAGGGTCAGGACCACAGGTGGGTTGGGTGGAGGCAGGTGATGCATCTCAGTGAGGACCCGAGATATTCCATAAATCCCTGGAAAATGGCCTGTGCCATTCCTCGGAAGAAGCACTCGCACTTTCTTAGTGCAAACAGAAAAACAAAGCAGGGAGAAACAATAAATGAACAATTAATGTTTAGTCCAAGGTTTCATTGGTTACAAATGAAGGGCTTTGAGGGAATACTGCAGAAGCTGGATTCTGGCTTTGCTCCTAAAATGTTCAATAGCCTCGCAATTAAAAACAGTCAAGAAACACCAGAGATTTCTCTGGGTTTCGCCCAGCCTGCTTTCGAGGATTTTTTAAGTGCTTAGTCAATACTGAAAGCGAGGGTTGTGTCAGGGAGAGAAGCTGAACCCAGACGTGAAAGTCTTTAGCTAATGCCCGAAATCTTTGGCCAGTGCCAAAAAGCACATAGGCAGAGCCACATTTGTACGCATGCATGTGTACAAATATCTTGCTGCATCTGCTCGTGCTTCATAAGTCAAACCCCCTCATATTTAGGTTTGGTTTAGATTTTGAGTCAAAAGCTAGACGAATTATTTCGTTTCCCACCCCTGCCCACACGTGCACCCAGAAATCCCACCCGTGCCTGGGGAGGTGTCAGGCTGGAGTTAGGCTCACAAAGGCAGGAAGCAGGAGGACCCCAAGGAAGGCAAGTCTCATTAACAAAAGCAGATTAGCCAGAAACACAATGCAAGCAGAAAATGCCTGGAGAGATCAGGAGGGCTGCTCGGAGCTAAACGTGCCACTGCCTTCCCAGAGAGAAGCAAGGGGAGTTTGTATGTGAGAAGGCAAATAAAATACATATATATTTAAAAATAAAAATAATAAAAGGAAGAAACATGAGGGAGACTCAGTAGGTGGTGCTCTTCCCTCTGAATCAGCACAGGGTAGGGGGAGAGGGTGGTTGGTGATGTCCAGGTGGAAAAAGTGCTCCAAGGCAGCACCTGGTGCCAAGTCCCAGCCCCGGTGGTGGATGCACCATCTCAGAAAAAGCTGCTGTGCAGTACATGATGGTTTTTAAGTGAAACATCCTGCTTCTGGCTGCTTTCTAACCCCCTAAATTCACCCAAACACTAAAAGCAGTAAATGAATGCCAGCAGGTGGGTTGATAAAGTAGCTGATGTCCCCAGAGGAGTTCATCGCTTGACCTTGTTTCGGGCATCTGCTATTTCATCACCTTTCGGGCATCTCCAGCACACGCCAGGACAAAAATTCTTGCAGGAACGAGAAGTGATGATTAACCTGGCATTTGGAGAGAAGGAAGCTGAGTAGCCCCAGCCCCAGCCCCGCACGTTTCCCGTGCTGGAAGGAAGGAGAGAGCCCAATTGATCTGGCGATGCAGAGCCATACATCAGCGCAGCCTCTCCCATTACTTTCCCTGATGGATTCTCATCCAATGAGCAGATCTGAAAGTGATAAAGGGAAGACCGGAGCATTTTCAACACACCACTAACTCCAAAACCAGGCTCAATAATCCTGCAGATTGATGGCACCTAACCAGCAGGGAGGGAGAGGTGGGCAGACTAGGCGGGGAGTTTATTTAATACTCACAGCATTAACTGAGCATACATTTATCTGGGTAAATGAGGAGGCAGGACAGGTAGCACTGCCAAGGAGATGTAACTCCTGGCAAAAAGAAGTCTGTGGGTCCCTAGTGGGTGCTGGGGGAGGTGAGATCACCCCTAGGGCGATCATAAAGCCTCTGTTTGCATCCCATGGTGGCCTCACTGAAGGTGGGTATAGACTAGAGGGGCACAGCTCTTCCATCCCCAGTCCCTCCTTAGTCATTTTGGCAAAGTCTGTCCCTGGGGCATCTCAGACACCTACAGTCTGAACAACGAAGCCCTGGACAGTGGTGGGACCTGGCTGGAGAAGTCTCTGTTTCCATTGACTTCTGGCTGAGAGAGGACCAAATATTCTCTCAACAGCTGACCCAAAGGGACTTCACAGGGAAACTGTCTGTCTGACTGTTGCATTTCCCTTCTGGGTTCTAGCACAGCCCTTTATAACTCACAGGCAGCTTTAATTCCCCTGCTCTGCTTGTGATAAGGTCCATGGCAGCCTCTGAGATCTAGGATAAATCAATGGGAGATGCTGTTGGAGGACGTGGGTCTCAGGCAGGATATCCTCCCCGCCCAGAGCAGCAAGACCTTGGAGGGAAGATCTGCATCCAAGCCACCCCATTTAATAACCAGCAGCAAACCTCCAGGTTAAAGGACAACCTTGGGCTGTCCAGCATCTCCACCATGGTCCACTAGGTTGTTCTGCTGTTGCATGAGGAACTGTTTGAAAACATCAGCTCTTTCTCCTGGGTTGAAATCCACTGCCTGATCCTTTAGGGCAAGGAGACATCACACTGCTCCTTGTGAGCCTCAGTGATCCTGGGGGAGCACAAGCCAGCCCCAGCTGGCATCTTCATCCTCATCCTCATCCCCATCCCCATCCTCATCCTCATCCCCATCCCCATCCTCATCCGCATCCTCATCCTCATCCTCAACCCCATCCTCACCCTCACCCTCATCCTCACCCACAACCTCATCCTCATCCTCACCCTCATCCTCACCCTCACCTTCATCCTCATCCTCATCCCCATCCCCATTCTCATCCTCATCCTCATCCTCATCCTTATCCTCATCCTCATCCTCATCCTCATCCCTCATCCTCATCCTCATCCCTCATCCCCATCCCCATCCTCATCCTCATCCTCATCCCCATCCCTCATCCCCATCCTCATCCTCATCTTCCTCATCTTCATCCTCATCCCCATCCCCATCCCCATCCCCATCCCCATCCCCATCCCCATCCCCATCCTCATCCTCTTCCTCCAGCTCCTCCATGCTGCATCTTTCCCCTCCCATCCTCGCTGTCAAGGCCTCAAGCCAGCAGGGATTTCGATCTCTGGAGGCAGCTATTGTGCTGTAATTAAACAGCAATTGATTGCAAACAGGGTTCTTTTGTGTTTGGGATTAATGAGAGGCGAGAAGATAAATTTGGTCACCACTAATTAACCCCAATTACAGAAGCAATAAATTAGAAGCGTACCAGGCTAAGTGGCATCCACTGCCCCCTGTCTGAGCCGTGGGGAGGGTTTTGGTCCCTTCTGCTGCTTGAGGTCTCCCTACAAGCCTGGAGAGCTTTCGGGAGTGAAGTGGGGCCTGGAGGACACACCAGGGTGTGATGAACGGGCAGCAGATGGGATTTGGGCCATGCACGGTACACAGGAACGCTGCCATGAGAAGAGCAATCTGGGGGAGCCTTTTTCATCCCTAATGCCCACGTGGGAATCAATGATTTCGCTAATTCTAACCCCTAATCCCCGGCAATTTTTAAGAGCTTTGACTTCGCATGGCTTTGCGGGGCAGGAAAGCCTCCTGTGCTCAGTTCGCCGCCTGCGGAGCGTTGTCCTGCTGCTCTCCAGGGATGGGGTCCGTGGGGGGCTGGCAAGGAAGGGGTGTGCCCCCACAAACCTCAAGCTGGAGCAGTGGGAAGATGACCTGGGCTGGAATTACAAAGATTTCCCCAGCTCGTTTCAGTCCTGGGGCTGAACCACCACGCTGGGACGGGGGCTGTGGGACTCCAGCCTGCATCCTGCCCGGTGCCCAAAGCATTTCTGTCCTCAGCCTCCTCTGTTTTCATAGCTGAACAGCTCTGAGGCTGGGCCATTGACCCTGGCACCAACAAAGCTTTAGAGCGGATGCTTAAGTGTTTCCCAGGACCCGAGGCCTTCCAAGAATTTATTTTCATGAAAGCCCCACTACTGCAAAAGAATTTGCTCCCCAGTCTGAGATCAAGCCCTGCTGTTTATCTAGGTGCAAACCCCCCTCCTGCACCAGAGCATCGCAGGAAATTTGGGGAACGGGGGAGGTCCTTGTGCTCTCAGAAAACTGTCGCAGTCATGAAGAGGGCTGCAACAAAATCCTTGTCGTGACCCAGGACCCCCAACAATCTGCAGCAGCCTCCAGAGAGGACAAAGAAGAAAAAAATCTCAGACCAACAGTTGCAGCATCTCCCCTGGAAGATGTGTGAGCGTCCAGGCGAGACCCCAGCCCCATCCCAGCTGGCGATGGGAGATGATGGAGAAGCAGAGGGTGACAACACCCTTGTCTCTTGTCTTCTCCGGGCCCAGCATCCCCCGTGTGCATCTGAGCCCTTGCTAACATGCTCTTCCTCGCTGGGAGGAAGAGGAATGGGCTGACACCAGACCCCTGTCTCGCTTCTCCCCACCGCCAGCCCACCCTGGGGTGCATGCACATCCCCAGAGGGGTCAGCGGGTGCCGGTGCTGGGAGGCCAGGGCAGATCCCCATGGCTAATGCTATAATCCTCCTCCCTTTCAGGCAGCAGGAAAGCCCCGGCCGGCAGGATCCTGGTGCAGACAGGGTGTAAAGAGCCGTGGCAGCTCCAAAGCAAACACTCCCACATCTTCATTCCTTCCACCCTATTGGCCATTGATTTCAGATAAATATCCGTCCGGCCCTGACAGGGCTCAATTCTCCTAATTATAGCCCTATTGACATGTGATCTTTAGCTGCTCAGCTTGTCAGGAGCCATCTATCAGGCAGACAGATTTCTTTGGCTCAGGAGGAAATGAGATGGGAAGGGGGGAGAAAGGAGGCGACAGGACTGGGGAGGGGGTGCATCGGGCTGTATTAATGTGCCAAAAAGATCCTCCAGCCCAGATTTCAGATTATTAACAAACAGTTTGCGGAGTGCCCTGAACACCGACCTTTAGGGTAGAAGCATTGGGGCAGAGTTAAGGTTAAGATTTTTTTTTTACACTGTGTGGATCGCTGCAAAGGATTGCTGTGCACAACGTGTTTCTCTCCACTTCATGCACACATGAACAGACTTTTCCAGGTCTGTGCAGCCCAGAAATAGCAAAGATGCCTCCTTCCAGACCACGCTTACCATCAGACATATCAGGGACACCTTGCTGCACGATGTTAAGCATTTATGTGGATAATGGGATGAAAAATCCCCCACTCCCATTCATACAGAGGCAACACCTCTGGTTCTGGAGGTCCCTGGGTGCATGTTGCTGGCAGAAGGGTGAGCACCCTGGGAATGCTGTGCTTGTCCATCCTGCCTTGCATTTGCCTTGTGGGCAGATGTCAGGGCAGGACATGGAAGAAAGACCCTGGGCTTGACCAGCCCTGGAGAGGAGAAAGCTGTGCCTTGGACTTGAAATAAGGAGCTAGGGTCTGCACCCGAACTGGACCCACTGGGAAGCAGGGGGACATGGCCAGGAGACCTGAATGGGGACGTGACCGGCGAACACACGTACTTTTTCCAGCCTTCCTTCCAATGTTCTTATAGCTGGTGTGAAAGCCAAACAGTTTGGGAATGTTCTTGGTTGTTTCCCCTACTGTATGAGAAACCTGGGATAGCCAAGATCTGTAAAGTGGGAATTGCTGCTTGCATCACCCCCAGACCCTAGCAAAGAAGGAATACATCTGCATGCCTTTTCCCTGGCCATTTTTTACTGTAAAATCCAGAAGAGCACCTAGATGGTGTGCTGCAGGCTGCAGCCAACGCTGCAAAGCAGAGTGGGGCCGGCACGCAGTCAGCGATCAGGGAGAGAGAGCCCTGCTAGCTGACTCATATCCTGGTCGGCACGTCTCTGCTTTGTGAAAGGACCCAGCCAGCCGGAGTGTCTGGAGATAACAGCCTTAACCGGGGAGCCCTGAGAGCGCAGGGTTCATTTACAAAGCTGGGCTTATTCGTGCCGGGCCGGCTCTCTCGGTATCTGCGTTATCGATCCGCTTCCCCACGCCTGCAGCATCAGCCCGTCCGCGGAGATAGCTGTCTGCAGGACCTGCTCCCATCCGGCTCGGGTATCCGGGCTGCGAGCACCAAGGACCGGCTCTGCGGAAGTGCTGAGTGCTCAGAAACCTCAGCTCTGGTGGAAAAAGCAAGGTCCCAGGCAGCTCTCCTCTTTCTCAGAGTGGGAAGGGAGAAGCTGGGTCTATTCTGCTGCTGGGGAAACTGAGGCACGGGAAGATGAAATGATTTTCCAGCTTTTCTAGCACTCGATTCATCAGCCTCAGCAGAGTCACACAGCTGTCATCTCTCAGATTTTCTTTCCTTTCCTCCAGAGAGGCAGGACTGCTGCATTTCCACGATGCCGTGGGACGGAGAGGAGCCACCATGGAGCACCCCAGAGCTGCTGAGCTGCATGTCTGGGTGCTGCTTCACTGCTCCACGCCATGGCTGGACACAGCCCATGTCAGGGATGTTGAAGGAGGTATCCCTTCACGAGCATCTCCCCTATTGCCAAGGCTCCTTTGCAGATTCACAGAGGAAGACAACCCAGGGTATTTGGGCTGGGGTGGGAGAGCCTGCTGGTTATGCCCTCAACAATCTGACTTGGTGGAGCCAGGGCTGCACGATAACTACATGGCATTCCAGCAGAAGGGGCAGAGGTCACTTTTCCAAGGGTGCTTTGGAGTACAGAGGTTTGCCTGAAAGCACCCTTCTCCACTGGCCCCATGCAGCCCCATTTTGGAGGGCAGAAAAGGAGCTGGAGAGAAAGCAACGGAAAGAAAAAATTTTCCAGAAATCACTAGAAAGAGCAGCGTCAGTCTTTTAATAGTGCAGTCTTTTGGGGTAGAGTCATCCAGAGCATCTCCCCTCCTCTTGTCCATACCAATCCCCCCATGTGTCCCAAAATAATCCTCTTCCATCAGCTGCAGGATGGCAGAGTCCTGCAGGTAAGGAGCAGGCACATTTAAGACTCACCGTGTAGCTCAGGCTCTCAGCAGGGATTTTGGATGCACCTATAGATGGTCTCCATGTCACATTATGGCTGCCACGTATACATTTATTCCTGTGCATACATTCATAGCCAGTTCCTGTATTTTCCACTTCCCATTTTGCTGCAAACCTTCCACCTGCACACCAGAAAAACTTTCCAAAATGCCTCACATGGGACCCTATGAGAATGGAAACGCAGGCCCTGAAAAGTTTCATTTTAACTTTTCAGGAGCCTCACTGATATGAATTCCTACTTCTTGGATCCCCCCCCCAGTTCTTCCAGCACCCAAGCAAGTCCTTGCTCTCAGACGGTCCTTGCTTTCAGACGTCCCAAAGCAGAAACAGAACGACACCCTTGTCATATCAAATGTGCTTGAACTAGAATTTCTTTTACACCTCAATTAAGTATAAACTTCAGAAGAAAAGGAGGTGGCTTTGGTTCAGTCCTGAGAGAGATGCTGGTAAAATGAGTACCCCATTGCTGCATCATTTCAGCCCCCCAAGCCTGAACTTTGCAGTGGCACGGTGTCTGCTTCTCCAGGGGTTTAATCCCAGACAGAAATCCCTGTGTAAAGTCGGGAAGTCTGGGCAACATAGGGCTAGGCATGAGCTAAGGCAGGGACAAAACAGTTTGGTAGCTCTAGAGAAAAATCAAAGGGGGGTGTAGGAATGGAAATCTGGGTCAAGGCCAGCTGATCCCCATGGTGCAAGTCATCCCCTAGCTCCTCTGCCTTTTCCCCATCCTCAGAGCAGAACCACATCAGCATTTTCACCCTGGGATGTTACAATGCAACATGGACTCATTACACAGAGGGAAATGACAACCGCAATTTTGGGGGCAAGGGATGAGACCCCTCAAGGGTCTCGTTCTCCTCATGTACCAGTTCGGCACATCCGTAGTATCATTGGCTCCGGAGTAAATTAACGTGATTTATGCAGGGTCAGCATGATAAATAAATAAATAAATAATAAAAATGAGGCTTTAATGCACAGCTGTGCCCTCTGGGCTGACTTTGCTTCACCTGGACATCCACATGGGCATGGCAAAAGCAATGTCCCAAACCAGTCTGCCCACCCCAGGGCTGGCGACACCTCAGCCCAGAATCTCACCAGCCTGTGGAGCAGCGGGTGCTGAGTCAGCATCCCCATCCTGCCCTCGCATCGTGCAGCATTTATCCTGGGGAAGGGGAAAAAAAAACCACTGGCCCCACAAGCATCTGACCACTCTGCACAGAAAAGCGCATCCGCTCCCCTTCGCCCCTGGCAGAAGCTCCGTCAGATCCTTCACTTTAATGTTGACGGAGTTTTAGCGCTGGCCCCGGGCTCTGCCATTTATCTGCACGGCTCTGAGTCGCGGGTGAGCAGAGTTAATAAATCCGCTCATGTGTCGCCTGTAATCAGGCTGGTGAATAAAGCGGGGCTGTCAGGGAGCAGGGACCAAGCACAGTGGCCCATGCCACTGGGTTCCTTGGGTTTGGGGTTGTCATCCTGGTGTTATCCTCGCCATGGGGAGCTGGGTGGGATATCCAGATCCATCTGCCCACCCTGCAGCCCAGGGTCACCATCAGCCTTTTTTTTCCAGGGTGGAAATTGCCTTCTCTTATGCTGGACCAAGAATGAAGTGGCGCCTGGAATCCTTTATTTTTAATTCTCCTCCTCAGATGGAGAAAGATTTTTCCCCCAAAAAAAGGTCCTAAAATAACCTGACACTTTATAACTTTGCCTTCAGGATGGGTAGCACACCCAGAAGTGGATTGACTTCATTTTTCTTCCCTCTGTATTCACCCTGTATTTCCCCATCAGCGACCACACCAGCCCCAGCTGCCCTGCGAGGGGGCACTGTAGGGAATATGATGGGATTTAGCTCTATTTCCCTGCCAGCCAGCAGTCCAGCACCTAACAGTGAGCATTTTCCCCCAGGATGTGGCTGAGATGCAGAATTTCTCATGATGGATGGATGGATGGACGGACGGACGGACGGATGGATGGAAGAAAGGATGCCCAACTGGGACTAAACTCTCCCATGAGATACTTCCAGACTGCAACCTGACTCTGAGAGGGGAAACTGAGGCACGCCAGGAAAGGAAACAGCACATCAAGGTCACTTAGTTAATCAGTGGCTTCCTCTAATTGCAAGTGGAGGAAAATCGATTCCAGCCAAGTCCCCCGGCAGGCTGGGGCGCTGCAGGGACGTTCGGCAGGGGAAGATTTCCTGTAAGACGGGAAGTTTTCCTCCCGTTGTGCCCTGCTCTCCCCGTTCTGCTCTGGCTCCGGGAGGCAATCCAAGCGCTACATATCTTTAATTATTAAGCAATCACCCGTTGTAGTTACTTATGTGCTGCGGAGCCTCTGGGATGTTCCTGCCAGCAGTACCAGGGCGCAAAGCATCCCCTGATGCTTCCTCTGCAGTGGCTGAATCACGGGGCTCCATTAACAGAATCCACCAGCCCTGCACATGAGCACACCCCCCTGCTTGTGCCCTTTTCCTCTGCCAGTGTTCCCCCCCTCCTCACCGAGCCCCTGGGAGCCGCTGCTACCGATCGCAAAGCAGTTCCAGGAAGGAGGATGGATGTGAGAGCTCATCCGTCATGGCCCAGAAGGAGCCATCGGGCTGGGGAGCATCCTGCAGATCTTGGGAAGGGATCAAGAAAATCTTCCTTGCCCCTTCCTCATGCCTATCAACAGAAGAGCCCCACTTCTATTTCCCCATGGATCCCAAGTATCCCCAAATGGACATTCACCAGCTCTGGGGAAAGGAGAAAACTTCCATGATTTTTTTCAGAAAAGGACCTTCAACCAGCAGTCTGGGCACCCTTTGTCTTGTGGCCTCTTGTGTCTTCCTAGCCAGACCCAGCATCTCTTTTAGGAAAGATTTATTGGGCAGGGAAGCAACCAGGGATGGGGTGGAAGAAGCCTCAAGTCAAGGTGCAGGTTGCCAAGAGGAGGAGGACCACCAAGAAAGAGCAGCCTGGCATGGGGTACACCCTGAAAACACAGACCATTTCCTCTCATCCTGTGGGCTCACAAGCTCTCTCTGCACTGCTGGCATCAGTGTAGTGTTTTTTTTTTAAAGATGTAGCTATGCTGGCACTGTTCAGGTAAAGCTTGTGCAAGCAGGAAGCACAAACAGGTAAGGTGCCCCAAGAACATTCGTCCCCACCTTTTAGAGGTGAGCAGTACACCGCTGTTGGCACAGTCTGAGGCCATTTCAAGAGCACATTCTCTCCTTTTATCCCTTGTCTCTTAAACACCTCTTCTTGCTCCTCTCCATCCCCTAAATCCCTCCAGCACTGAGTTAGTGCAAAAGATGCTGTGGTCAGAGCACAGGAGGGAGCCTCCTGCCCATAATCACACGTGTCCTGGGTACCACTGTCTTTGCACATCCCCGTGACCATTTCTGGCCCCAGACCATGTTGATCTCCTCCTCATCTCCACCAGGAGCTGTGGAGCAAAGCAGTTTGCAGCAGCCCAGGGCAAGGTGAATCCTTCGCCTTCGACTTCCTCACGCTCACCAGAAGAGCTGAGCAAATATTTTTCATGGAGCATCAGAAAAATGCTGTTTGGGCAAACTCGAAACGCTTCTGGGGAACACAGTGCGGAGCGGCACTTGCAAGGGAAAACTCTTCAGAGGTTTGCAGGCAAACTGGATGGTCTGAGTTTGGTCTGTGTTATCAGTTTTAATGTTCGTTAAACACAATTTCCAAAATTTCAGCATTTTCTGAAGGTCTGGATTCCTCTTGTGATGCACTGAACTGGCAATAAGGCACAGGAAGATGAAAGGGCATACGTCTGTCCTACTGTCCCAGGCTGTTTGGCCAGCCATCCATGTGCAGGTGATAGTTTAGGAAAAGGTGTAAAATTAGTGCAAAGCTTTCCACGACACTCTCCCAGCCACCAGCATGTGCTCCAGAGCTTCATAAACCAGAGAAAGGCTGCTGGGTGGAACCTACACAGGTCTGTGGTCCAACCTTGGACTGCTCCCTCTGGCTAGAGTTTTGCTAAGGAATTGTGTGATTTGCACCCCAAAAGTCATCAGCATCCACCACTGTTAGGGTCTGCAGCAGACCACCAGCCACACCAAATCATATTTGCTGTGCTTGCCACGCACAGAGGAGCAGCTCCCAACCCAGCCATGTAAAATGAGGTGCAGGTTGACAGTGAAGTGCTTTACTGCTGCTTTACAGATGAAGAGGTTTGAATTGAAACATCGCTCTTTAAATCCCTTGAAATAAATAGGTCACTTTTTGATTGTGGCGCACTGCTTTCGCTGTTTGATGCAACTCTTCAGAAAAAGTGAGACAAACTCGGTGTTAGTGACCTGGAATTCATTCATCGCTCTTTCTTCCTTGGCCAAAGACATTTGCTCCCTTGCTGCCCTCCTTGTAAAATAAATGCCCAATATTTTCCACTACATCCAGCTCAACCCGAGCCATCATGTCAAACCCAAACTCTCACTTTGGAAAAGCATGTCTTTTATGCAAAACTTTCAATTTTCTCTCTTTTGGCGCCTTTTGGCAGTTTAGTTTAAGTGGTTTCCACTTATACTGAAGGTAATTGGCTGCTCCCAAACACCTCCATCCCTTGGACCTCTATGGACTGCATGGAGCCAGGCAGAGCTGTCCCATCTCCAACTGTGAGGAATGAGCTCCTTCATTTCTCAGTATGATCATAGAATCACAAAATCATTAAGCTTGGAAGAGACCTTCAAGATCATCTGGTCCAACCGTCCCCCTGTGAAGCACCCCAGGGCTGGCAGAACAGCTGATAGCAGTTCAACATCTTCACCAGTGACCTGGATGGAGATGCCTTCTCCACAGGTTTGTGGGTGACAGTTAATCAGGAGGGGACATTGGCACAGCGAATGGCAGAGCCTTGGGCTGGAGGGACCCTGAGGAGGCCTGGGGCAGCAGGAACATCAGCGGAGTCACATTGATCCTCAGCAATGTCCCAGAGGCAGGTCGTAAGGTCCATCTCCCAAGATTTCCTTGAAAGCTCACACAACCGGATACATCCCGTGCTTGGTCACATAGCCCAGCAGCTCCCTTCCCTGTGATCCTTCTATTAACAGATCTGCCTTCTCTTAATGAGATGGGAAGTACAGATGAAACCCTGGCCAGACAAGAGCTTTGGCCTGATGCACAGCAGCCAATCCAGCATCCTACAGGAGCACTTCCTGGGGTGGGGGGGTCTGCCTGGCCACCACTGATGTGCCCAGCTGTGTGGATGGAGCTGCAGACAGTGCTGAGAAGGCAGGAAACAAGCTCTGGAGCATGGCCGGGGCAGTAGGAAACCAGCACTTGGAGGGATCCTGTGGTGTGAAGCTCCTTTAGGGGCCACCCAACAAGGATCACTCCTGACCCAGGTGGTCATACCTGATGGCCCCCTCTAAATTTCAGGGAAGGAAATGGGTCAATTTAGTCCAATCTGGCAGGTTGCAAAGAGGACTTGTGAGCCTACAAAATAATTTAATTAGAAAAAAAAAAAAAAAGGGATACAATTAAGGAAGACAAAAGAAGAACCAAATTATGGATGCTCAGTTCCCAGGTCATAGCAAGAAGTTGCACTCACGTAGTTTCATACCCTGCCTTATGTTGTAGCAAACATGGACAGAGGAACCTGCTCTGCAGAGCCATTTGGGGGATGTCTGTACCCCCTTCAAACAAGGGCAGCAAGGTTTTGGGGGAGCAGCCAGATGCTGACAGATCAGAGCTTTTCAGCCAGGCTTTTCCCCAGAAAAAGGACCCTGGAGAATGAGAGGAGTCCTATGGGTGAGGAACTGCAAAGAAGACCTGCCAGAGTTGTACCTAAAGGCTGAGTCGTCCAACTCTCTGGGCACAAGTGAATGGAAACACATCCAGAAGCTCGAAAGGAGAGTTTGCTATGTCCCACCGACATCCATCAGCTTTGCCTTTTTCTGGCTTTGTTAGCCAGCTCCTAACCCCAACATGTTTTACCTCCCTGTCATTTGCAGGGGGTTGTCTCTGGTGTCTACAGAGGAGCTCCACACCTCCATCATCACCCGGGTGGGATACCAGAGGCTCAGGGAGGCGAGGTGACATGAGCAGGGACTCCCACAGCAGAGCTATCAGGGGGGTGGCACGTCCAAAATCCCCTGCCCTCATCCCTCATCTGCTTTGCTTTTTCTGGAGAGCGGTGCTTTAGGAAACCTGCACAGGAACCCAACCCTCTGTCCTTCGGGCTCTCCACAGGCCTAATTAGCTCAGGCTGCATTTCCAAGGGCCTCATTGGACTCCTGCATCTCAGGAGGGAGCACAAACCACTCTGCGGCCTCAAACAACTTCTTGATGTTAAATTTCCCAATCTCCCAGTGCTGAATCCACCTTGAAATTGGTCTTGAAACCTCTCTTTGCGAGCAGGCGGGAAGGGGACTTAGGAGATGGAAGGAGGAGGAGGGGAGGCCGGAGGGAAAAAAATTATATATATTTTCTGCCAGAAGAAGAATTAAAAGGAAAAGAAATCATCTCAGCAGTGGAATAATGGAGCTGTCTCTGGGAAATGTCCCATTGTGAAGGAGCAGGTAACAGTGGGGAGCAGGCACAGGAGGTTTGGTGGCTACAGGGGGGGCTCCAGGAACTCTGCTGGCAGCAGCAAAGTGGGTGTCCTGGCCAGGTCAGACTTGGCCAAGGCCAAAAACCAGGGACCAAGGGGGAGGGTCTGAGCAGGAGGGATTTAATCACAATGATTAGAAATACTAAAAGCTGGCTTTCCATGTGTTCCCACTGTGTGTGCATCCAGGGTGCAGGATGGGCTCACCTCATGGATGGGGTTACAACCTAGACCAGGGGCAGGGACTATTCCTCTTTCAAGCTCTGGGGACTAGATTTTGGGGAATTAGCAGAGAGAAGAGACAGGATTTTATCCAAACTGTTTGCTCTCTTCTAGTTGCTTGCACTCCTGGCTCTCACCAGCAAGGGACAAGAGCAGCACCCCCTTAAATCAAAGCTCAGTAGTCTGGGAGGAGGATTCCCCACTGATGGGACTCGGAGGCACCAAAGTCACTCCCAGACCATGCCTTTCCTCGGAAGTCCTCGCAAAACCCTGGAAAAGAGGTGGATTGGTGACACCTTCAGAGCTGGCAGCATTTTCACCCAGCCCTGCTGAAGGCAGGGGAACCACTGAACTCCTCTGCGCCAGCTTCCCCTGGCAGAGCGGTTTATAAATCTCCTTTCCACCTGTAAGAGCTGCTCTGAGGTGATAATCGGAAAGGAATCTAAGTGACTGGATACCAGCACCGCCTGCTTTTCATTGCCTACCCCAAACCACACTTTTCGGTGGGGGGGAGCTGCTTCTCCTTCCTCTTTTCACCCCCCACCTCCGCCTCCTCCTCTCCGAGCTTGACAGGGACAGGTCAGCCAGTCTGTCACCGCTAATCCTCGGGCACTTTTAGAGTCACTTTAATGACAGCACACCTCTCTGCCGAGCCGCTGCGCCGTGGCAATAAAAGCCTCTTAAAGCCAGCAGCCCCTCTGAGCAAAGTGCCTCGCCCGCCGCCGGGGCCCTTCCTTCCCCCTGGAAATGGCATCGGGACGATTAGCCCTGCCACCCGTGACAAGCATCGGACGTGAAGCCTTCCCCTTTTAGATGCATTAAAACCCTTTGTGGGAAGCGCTCAAAAGTCCACCCTTTGCCCCCTTCGCCCGCCCTCCCATTTATTTCTCCCCACCCTGGGGACCGAGCATCTCGGGGGGTGCTCTCGGGAGCACCATGGGTGGTTTGGGTCCTTCCCCACCACCCTTTCCCTCTCTCTGGTTCGTGAGAAGACACCTTACATGAGTAGGTTATTAGGGCCCCACAGTGCATCAGGATGGCATTGCTATAGGACAGGACAGACAGCATTGCTGTAGGACCTCAGGCTTGGCCACAGCTTGCCACGAGGGAGACCCAGGTCTGTCCCCAAAAACTCTGTCCATCCTGGTAAATTAAAGAGTGTCCAACCAACACTGCAGACACAGTTGCCCTGCTTTGCAGGATAAGAGGGTTTAATAACACAAACTCATCCATTCCCTGCTCATTGGCCTTGGGAGCAAGAACCAGGGATGTTTAACCTCAGAAGGGACATAGTCTTTGTGGCTGCCAGCCCCCAACTACTCTTCGTGTCACCTCTGTCCACAGGGAAATAGAAGGGATATGGGAACCAAAGCTGTAACAAGGCAATGGTCTTCCCCTCTCATTACTGGGTTTTGGCTGTTTTATTTCTCAGTTTCTCTCCTGTCACCAGCAATACATGGGAGTGAGAGGGCAGTGACCGCTTGGATGGGGTGTGAAAAACAGCAGGGTGTCTCCGTGCTTGGGGTGAAAGACCAGGGCTTCCAGAGAGCTGTCCCAGCCTCTGGACCCCGTGATCCCTCCTTGAGGGAGCCAGCACGTCGTTTCCCACCCCGAGTGGCTGCAGAGCCATGCTACGCACTGGTAAGGAGCTGATGAATGAAGTGTGCAATAATATGAATAATAAATAAGCTTGTCTGTTGGTTTAGAGGATTTTGTTCTGCTGCAGGGCTCATCAAGGCATCCTTCGGGACCTGTTGCATTTGAAGGGAGCATCACGTCCCTAGACCATTAAGCCACCTCCGTATCAGTGTACAACAGGCTTGCTCTGGAAGTTATGGGTTGGTACAGCTCCTGAAATCTGCTCTCAGCATCGTGGGATGCAAGAAGGCAGCATTAGCTTTGACACAACTCAACAGCAGCACGGCTCTGATAGTGTTTCCCCTCATTTCACCAAATCTGGGTTCGTAAGGTAAAAGGTTGATCGCTCAGTATGGCTCTGCTCAGCTCAGCAATTTGGAGCACTGCCCCCGGGGGAAGGCGAGATGCGTTATCCCCGCGCCCTGGCACGTGTCCCAGGCAGGGCACGGATGAAGCCAGCGGGCTGCCAGGGGCAGATGGGTGTGCTGAGAGCTGTAGGCAGCCAGCAGGAGCTGGAGCGTGGATGAACCAGAACCAAGAGGCTCTAAGTCCCCAGGAGTCGGGAAGGGCACAGTGGGAAGCTGGCATGGCAGGATGCAGCCCCAGCCATTTGGGGGTTTGCATCTGAGCGTGCAACTCACTCACTAGAATTTATGCGAGGCCTTTAGGTATGTCTCAGGCTCTCCCAGCAGAAAGCAATTTCCCCAAGTCCCCCGAGTCACTGGAGCTGTGAGCGTCTTAGAAATCAGGCAGTGCTAGGGAACGTGCTCAGGCCCTGGAATCCAATCAGCATTAAATTACTAGCGCAGCCCCTGGGCACCCTGAGACCAGCCCAATTAGCTGCCTCCCAAATGATTCACAAGCACGGGCCCACAGTTATCATGGGCCAAGAGGCTGTTCCCAAGAGGCCATTAGATATGACCACCGTGTCAAGAAGGATAAGAAATTTTAATGAGGTAAATATGGCCATTCTCTGCCACATGGCTTCTGTGCCACAGGCTGCTCCAAAACATGTTTAATTTATTAATAGAGATGTATCCTGGGAAGCTAAAAGTCAATCCTTCTGATCTACCCTGGAAGTATGAAAAGTCAAAGCCTCCACTTTGGCAAGCAACTCCCAGCAATCTGAGGATGATTGTACTTAAGGGATGTCAACTGATGGAGCAAAGTGGGGCAGACCCTTGCACAGACTGGAAGTGCCTTTTTTGTCTCTTTTGCTTATAGTTCAAAAAGACGCAGGAAATTCCAGCTCCCAAAACTGTGGGAGATCCATCGAGGCTGGGTGGGAGACACACGGCCCCTAAACATCCAACAGGCTGGACACTGGTGAGAAGCACCATGCTGCTCGCCTGTTCTGCAGGTCTGTGTAGCCCTTCACTCACTGCACAAACCTTTCCTAACAGCAGGGCTTTCCCCTTCGGAACAGGGAGGACAAAACCTATACAGATGAGGAGAGGGTTGTCCCATGCAAGAAATCAGAGAAAGGAAGAGCTCAACCAGTCAAAGACACCCCAAAGGTGGGAAGGCTTCCCAGAGGAAAGACATGTAAAAAGCAAAATGGTTAGTGAGCTCCCCCATTAGTGTCAGCCATCAGAAAATGAGAGATCTTGTCCAATTCTTGCTAGTCTCAATGAAAAAGAAGTATCCACAGTGAAATCTTTTTTTTTTTTTTTTTTTTTTTTCCCACCTACCTTAGGAGGATCCAAAGGATGCCAGGCAAGGGGCTATTCCTGGAAAACAAAGGAGGCTGAGCTGAAATCTGAGCTGTGCACAACCCTGCCTGGGCATCTCCACTCGTAGCTATTCTTCTAACTAAATACTTCAGGTGTGGGAAGCATTGCCCATTTCTTCTGGGAAAAAAAAAAATATATATATATATATAATAATAATAAACATCATCGTCACCATCATTTCTTAGTGATAAACACCTTGAAATTGCCTTTTTCTATAGCGAAAATTCAGATGTCCGATCAAAATCAAGAGGAAACCAAGAGGAACCCTGCTCAGGAGATGCCCTTCCTCCTCCCAACCTTCTGACCAGCCAAGTAGGAACAGTCTTCTTCTTCCTGGTTGCCACCATCACCTTCTTGGCGGAGAGGGAATGCGCAGGGAGCAGACCACCTCAGCATTGATTCAGTGGGAAGGGGGACCCCATACCGCAGCCCTTTGTGGGGTCGAGAACCCCCAGGGTGCAGGAAGGGGATTAGGAAGCAGGAGGCAGTGCTGATGGAGGCTGTGCTGACCTGAGGGCTGTGGGACAAGGATGGCTTGGAGGCCACGGCGAATCTCAAGGGCAGTCAATTAGAGCCCTGTATCAACTGAGCACTAAAAGATAAGGAAGATAATTTACTCAAATGGGCAGCCCCAGAGCCTGGAAGGGGAGATTCTCTGGTGTTGATTCAAGAGAATTATTCTCTCTTTCAGGCCTGACCAGACGCTCCTTCGGCTCTTGGACATGGACAATATCCGTGCAGCTGCAGATCCCCATGTGCAAGGGCAGGATGGAAATATCATCTCACACAGCCTTGTGAGGAAAAATTTTATAGCCCTTATCAACCCATAACCAAGCTCCATCACTTTCAACTAGGTATCTTTGTCAAGGAGCTTTTTGGGTTTCTGGTACTACGGGCTCCTGAGATGGAGCAGTTTCAGGTCATGTTTTTCATAGAATGTCCCAGATTTAGTCCCTGGGTACAGGGGAAAGCAAAGGTCCCTGATGTTTCATATACTGTGTTTTTATCTATTGCATCTGGCTCCACACCTCCATTGCTTGAAGTCCCTGGGCATTGACAACCTGAAGCCTAGGCAGCAAGACAAGACAATGCAATGAAAAGAAAGTCCTGCCCTTCTCATGGCACCTCTTGTGTCTGTGCCCAATTCATCCCTGCTTTCCCATTCCCTTAAACCTCCCCAAACCCTGCTTACAGCAGCCGTGTGCATGCAGAAACTCTTCTTTCCCCTCCGCACTCCTCCTCCTCTCTCTCCCCCTCTGGCTGCTTGAGAAATTCAAACCTCCTTCCTATTAGGAAGAAAAAAGGGTGTGCTACCAGGTTGAAAGGGAAAGCGGAGGAATGGTTTAAAAGGGTTTAAATTGGAGTTATATGGATATTTCTCTCTCTCCTTTGTGAGCGCACTAAACTTTTCTTTCGTTAAAAACCAAGAGGACAGGAATGGGAAAGGAGAGGAAAGAAGGGAAAGAGGAAGGTGGGGGGGGGGAGGAAAAAAGCCCTCAGATATTCATGTGTGACACAGCTCAGGGAGGTGAGACGTGCGGCTGATTTGCTTAATGCTGACAGGTCTTTCTTCTTATTGGAAAGAAAACACAGCGGGGATCCTAAAATGTGCCGTGTAAAGGTCCATGGCAGGAGCATTTCCAATCTTCCGTGGTGACGCTGCGGGCCAGGTATTCACACAGGCACATCAGGGGAAAATAACACAAAAAGTTCTTCACTCGGCTCCCATTAACCCGCTGCCTGTGGTAACGTTGAGCCCGAAGCTGCCCCAAAGCTCCCAGTGGTTCTGTGCTATCCGGCACGGGAAGGTGCAAGTGTGTCAGGGTGTGTGTTGGTGTGCCCAGGAAAAAGGGAAAAGAGGGAGAAAAAGAGGAGAAAAAGAGGAATGCAAAAGCAAGGTGGATGGGAGGATGGAGAGAAAGCAAAGGCAAAGAGGGAGGGAGTGGATCTAAGAGGAGAAAGACTAAATGAAGGTGGGAATTATGATGGAGGATGCTTCCCGTCTTCCCTGCTGGGCTCCTGCTCACCCAAGGAGGTGTCTCCAAGGAGAAGGTCGGGCGAGTGCCTGGGCATTTGGGAGGGTATGAGATCTCTTCCCAGTGCCCTGTGCTGCTGCAGCACTGTCCCAGGGAAGAAGCACCCTCCAGCCAGCCTGACTGTGCTGCCTGTCTCCTCTGATGAGCGGGTGGCTCGCCCGGGGGGGGTTGCGCATTTGTCTTTCCTCGTGTCAGCTTCGCGGCCAGCAGGATGTGTCACGGCAGCATCATGCACAGCACATGAGCTGACGCAGCTGATGCCCCCCAGTGCTGGGACTGCTGAGATGCTCTACAGATAAAGACAAGGCTCAAGGGCAGTCGCTCAGCTGTGGATGAGGCCACGAGGAAGGCTGGTGTGTCACCTATCCAAGGGGAACATCCTTCCCTCTAATCTCCTCTTTATACACCTTGGCACAGACTCACAGAATGGTCGAGGTTGGAGGCACCTCTGGGTCTTCCTAGTCCAACTCCTGCTCGAGCAGGGACACCCAGAGCAGGGTGTCCAGGATCAAGTCCAGCTGGATTTTGAAGACCTCCAAGGAGGACACTCCACAACCTCTCTGGGCAACCTGTGAAAGGGCTCCATCACCTGCACAGCACAGAAGTGGTGCCTGATGTTCAGAGGGAGCCTCCAGTGCTCTGGTTTGTGCCCAGTGCCTCTGGTTCTGACACTGGGCAACACTGGCAAGAGCCTGGCTCCATCTCCTGTGGTCCCTCCCTTCGGGTATTTACAGACATCGATGACATTGAGACATTCAAGGATGAACCCACAACTGGAGAAGTGGAGCTGGGAGCTATGTGCTGGTGAGCCCACGATGACATATTTATGAACGGCCAGGCAGCGCAGCAGAAACGGCAATAAAGCAGAAGGAACAGTTTGCAGCTCCTAGCTGTAGGGTGAGCACCTACATCCTGCACCAGCCTTTTGGTCTCTCTGCTCTGGGTGAAGAGAAAAAAGCAGAAAATGAGTCAGATCACAGAGCATTGCAAAGGGGACGCTCGGGGACATATTAGGGCAAAGGACCTGTCCTTGCTGGAGTCACCAAAGTAATAGAAGTACCAAAGTTCCTTCATTAAATTCATTTCACACCCACCGTGTGGATTGGATGTCCCTTCTGTAGCTTCTTCACCTGAGCCAGGCTCCCTCTTTGCCCCATAAATAATCCAAAAGGTGGAGTTTACATATAATTTATCTCATCCCAAAGTGGGCCTTGTTCAGACAAACCTTTCCTCACTGCCACTGACTGTCCCACTTTGTGTGCAGTCACATCTGGAAAGTAAAGAAGTGTTTCAGTCCTACTCCTGGGCAGCTTCTGTATACAGGAACTGGTGCACACACGTTTGGGCAGGTGGCATTCAGGTGCCACAAGCAAGGGATCCATAAGGACCCATGGAAGGGGTGCGTGGCATGGCTTTCAGTTAGCAGATGGATCTCTTTGGGGAGGGTCTACCCCTGTCCCAGAACAGAAAGACTGGCCCTGGAGAGACCTCATGAAGGAAGGGGAACATCTGTCATTCTGTGGCTAAATTAGTCAATTAGTCATTGAGAAATGGCTTCTTGTCTTTTTTTTTTTTTTTTTTCCCCACATTATGAGTCCTTCCTGTTTTCCTTTCAGGAAAGCCAAAATTTCCCTTACATGTTGGACAGTCAGAACCTTCCAACACTCATTTTTTTCCTTGATGTCCTCCAAGATTGCAGCTCTTTGATCTTAATTTGACCAGGACCCTCCCCTATCCCATGTCCTTCTCTGCCCCAGCTCCTGCAAATCTCAGCTCTCCCCTTGTACAGAGATGAGGTTAAGGAAGAAATACACAGAAAAAACTTTCCCCCATAGCTCTTTTGTATTGATATATATTAGGTCCACTTACTCTCATCAAAGGTCTTACAATCATAGAATGGCTTGGGTTAGAATAATCATCTAATTCCAACCCCCACCTTCCCAGGATGAATCGCACTGTGCAGATGGACCAGCAAGATGAAGAGAGGGACATGGGGTTTCTCGGATCCTAAGTAAGTCCTGGAGCAGCCTTAGAGGTGTGATTCTCCCTGGGCTGCCCATGCCTCCTGCTTCTATCCAGCCCCATCCCTGCTCCTGCCCCACTGCAGGGAGGTGTGGGAAGCTCCCCATCACCCCAAATTCAGCGCTCTGGCTCCAAACCCTCCTTGCCCCCCACCTTGCTGTGTGTGCCCCCCTGTGCCCCAAACTCCAAGGAGCGATGCTGCTGGGCGGCCCTATTCACCCCATGCCACGGGTAGGGAAATGCCCCTCTTGGCTCCTTCCTCCTCCTCCTCCCAGGAAAGCAGAGTCCTGTGTGGAAACGAGCTTTGCTCCTCTCTTTTCTTCCCCTCGTTTCTCCTCCCCTCTCCATCACGCCGGCTGTTTCATCCTTTGAGAACTCCCCGCTTCTCCCTATGGGACCCGCTTTAAAAAACAAGGGGAGGAGGGGTGAAGGGGGGGGGGGGGGGGGGGGGGGGGGGGGGGAGAAGGAAAGAAAACTCCATTGTCTTGTCAAAGGGAATAAGTGAAAAGTTGCAAGTGTCTCTCCGCAGGTTTTGGCTCCTGTGTGTTCTCCTTTCAAACCCTGCCAGCCTCGGGGGCTGTCATTTCGCCTTCATCTCAGCGGATCGACCCGTGGTCCCCCACCGCTCCCCCTCCCCAGCACCGCTGCGCGCGGAGCTGCCAGGCTTTTCACGGCCACCGTCAGCTTGATCCTATTGACAGGTCTCTTCTCTTCGCTTCCCTTTCAAAGTGGGAGCTCGGGGTCCCTTCCTTCCTCCCTTCCCTTCCCCTTCCTTCCCTCCCTTCCCTTTCTTTTCCCGATTTTCTGCTTCTCAGAGGGGTGGTGCTGAGCAGCGACTTGACGAGGCCACACGCGGCGGAGCCGGGGCCCCAATTAGAAACCCCTCTTTAAGAGCGGCCTTCGTTTAGAGAGCGAGATCGGAGCTGTCGGAATATTAACGAGCTCCTGCCGGCGGCTCGGCATCCAGCAGTGGGGAAGTGTGCAGGGAGGAGGCGTGCGTGCAGCGGGGCTGGTGCCCGTGGCGAGGACTTCCAGGGATGGGGATGGTGATGTGCAACCAATGCGCTGGGCACCGTGTTGGCCAGACCAAGCCATCTCGGCCAGGGCGGGTGGACCAAGAAAATGGTCTCAGGTTGCACCAGGGGATGGTAAAATTGGATACAGGAAGAATTTCTTCGTGGAGAGGGTGGTAAAGCACTGGAACGGGCTGCCCAGGGAAGTGGTTGAGTTGCCATCCCTAGAGGAAATTACATTATATATATATTATACCCACATTATATATATATATTATACATACATTACAAAATTACAAAGAATATAAATCTAATCAAAGCAGAATTACTTCTGTTATAAAACTGCTCATCTAAATAACAACTTTGAAGGCAAATGTGTTTATGAGGCTTTTGGCAATATTCTCTGAAGATAGTCTTTATTCTATGGTTGCAGCAAGAAAACATGTAAGGTACTAGCAAGTTAGACTCAATTGAGAGAGGGAATTATTTTTACAAAATGCTAATATATTCAGTCATATACTTCAGTTCACAACATAATAGTTCGTGTACACTGCTTCTGAGCAGATGTGGACAAGGTGGACACGGCACTAAGGGACACGGTTTAGTGATGGGACATGGCTCAGTGATGGGACACAGTAGGTCAAGTGGATGACTGGATTTGATGATCTTGAAGCTTTTCCAACCTAGGTGATTCTATGATTCTATGATATGGGGGGGTGCACCGTGGCCATGTCACCCCTTTCCATCGGGCATCACCCAACCATGGGGTGGCAGTGTGGTTACAGCAGGCACGAGCAGTTCTGTCACCTCCTCTGAAAGTGGCTGGGGCTTTGTCCCCTGGGTGGCACTGGGCTTCCTTTCCTCATCCCTGCAGCCCGGAGGCATTTTTTTGGGCAATCAGCAGCAAAGTGGTTGTATGCTGTCAAGTGACTGGCGTTTATCCAGCGCATGGGTGATTGCAAAGATTGGCCCCAAAGCCAATCCACAGGCACGCACCGAGCCCTCCAAAAGGTCCCAAGTTACATCTGTCACCCACTGCCCTTCTACAGGGTCCCTCCAGGCCTTCCCACATTGCTGAGACACCTATGGGTGCAGGGGCCGTGGGGATGCAGGGGACGGTAGCTGAGTCTCATTTGAGTTATTTCAGAGTTGAATTAATTCCATCCCCTGGGAGAAGTGGGAAATTGTAGGGAAGAGGTGCTATGAGGAATAGCAGGATCCAGAGCAAGAACTGGTCTTGCAGCAACCTCATTCATGAGCTGCTCATGATTTTCCACCAACTGACACACTCATTCCCAAGGAAGACATAGGTTGGAGGCTCAGAGAAGCTACATGACCAGGAAAAGTTGGGTGTACCACAAGCAAAGTCTTGGAGAAAATCTGGAGAGCGAAACCTCACGCAAAGCTACAAGAATATTGCGCAAAACTACAATGATATATACAAGCTGATGATTTTTCACATTGGATCTGGCCAGCCACATGTGCCAAGCCACGATGCAGATCCCATCCCAGGAGAGCTGAGTCCCACCTGAGGGACTCTGGGGCTTTTCCAGGAGCATCCTGAGGGCCTCGTGGGAACACCTCAGGCCAGCTGCTGGAAAGTTGAATCAAATGCAGGGACCAAGGTGAGAATAACTGATCTTTTGCTCTGGTTTGTCTTTTCATAGAGTGCAAAGACAGGTGTAGCAGCAAAGGTGGGAGGGAATACAGAAACAGAAAAAATTAAAATTAAAATAAAATAAAATAAAATAAAATAAAATAAAATAAAATAAAATAAAATAAAATAAAATAAAATAAAATAAAATAAAATAAAATAAAATAAAATAATAGAATAAATATAAAATAAATGTGGTGATGGGTTTTTCAACCAAAGAAGTCCACAAAACACCAAGGTCCCCAGTTCATATGACTAATGAGAGCATTGCAGCAGAATTTAAAAACTAGAGATATTGAGACTGGCAAAGTATGCTGAGATGGATAATAGCTTTATTAGACCTTTAGCACAGATAGCAGGTGGATTTTCAGCACACAAATTCTTCTTCGGATGTGAAAGAGAGGAAGAAATTCTCAGGCTGGTAAAAAAAAAAAATGTGTTGAGTGCAGTGGATTTATGTTGGTCAGCTGGACAAACTGCAGGGAAAAGGCAGCTGTAAGTGCAGACCAGAGGGGATAATGGTCTCCTGGGACAGCAGGAGGAAAGAGGTGCAGATACAACCCACAGACCACTACAGAGCTAGCACCTGAGGAAATACAGTAGTGTAGCTAGAAAAAAAAATATTGCTCATGATTCCATAATTCCTGGTCTTGAATCACTCTGTGATGGATATATTTAACAGGCCTGTCTCAAGGACCAGAACTGAGAGATCAGAATTTGTTGGGGAGTGTTCCCTTGTTGGGAGCTCACCACGCCTCACTCTTCTGGCAGGTGACAATAATCTGTGTTTGCTTGCAGGACACCCAGTGCATTATTTTGGGGACCGCTCATCTCTGGATGTGCACAGCCTCTGGGTGGGAGATCAAGCTGCTGGGGGCTGGCAGTGGAGTGCCTCTTACCTCTGCATGGGGTATGGACAATCATTCTCCACCCTGGGATCAGGCAGCTTCCACGGGGACACATGCTCCTGCATGAGTCCTTATTCAGCTTGTAGCAGCTGCTGTTTGAGAGATGTCAGGACCCATCATCACCCCTTGCCATGCAGTAGCTCCCACAGATCCCAGGAGCAAGTGGGAAAAGCCTGACAAGTTCATAAAGGCAAGCTTTTAATGTCTTTATTATTTGTCCTATTAATACAAGAGAATAACTAATGATATCAGCTAAAAAATGCTACAAAGGTGAAGTTGTCTCCTGTGCTATAAAGCTGTAAAAGCAGTCCTCCAGAAGCTATTTCTCCTACCCCACCACCTCATCCCCATTAAGCTCTTCCAGGCTCTTCCACAATCACATCTGAGCTCTCCATTGGGAGCACTCAGGCTCTGCCTGGCTCGAAGGATCTGCTTCGCCTCATCCAGTGGATTTCACGAGAAAAATCAGGGAAGAGCATCCAAAGCAGAGCCGTTTTTGCCACTTCCAAACGCTCTCCTGAGCTACCCAGGGGTCTGCAGCACCTTCCATCGCTGGAACAAGGTGGTGCGTGGCTCCAGGTCATGGACATCCCTGAGGATGCACCATGTGGGGCACAAAGCAAGCCCCTAAATCCATGGGGCAGCCCCCTCCCAGCACTGCCAACACATTTAGAGCTGTGCACGGAGGCTGGAAGCCAGGCTCCAGCTGGGATAATGGCATCCAGCAATTGCCTGCCAACATGAGAGACTGCAAGGAAGCAGGAAAAGGCACTTATCTACGCCTCGGAGATGGATTCGGCCCAGCGGTTCCTGCAGTGATACCAGTCCTCTTCATGTGTGCTGGGGAAGAAGTTTCCTCCCTAAAGGATTGCAAACTGCTTGGTTCAGGCTTTACACGAGTCGATTTTGGGGAAAAGAGGGCCGGAGTGTATCTGCTGCCCCAGGATGAGCTGTGGGCAGGGATGGAGGTTGCAAACCAAGAGGTGATTTGAGGTCTTTGTGTGAGGTTGTTGTGCAAAAGTCTCCGTCAGAGACTTGGAGAGATTGATCCCAAGCAAAAATCACCACCATGTCCATGGAGAGCAGCTAGCAGGGACTGGCTGGTGGCAGAGGGGGTAGCAGTCTCCCTAAAATACCCATAAGGAAGGTGGAGTGCTGCTCTTAGGGCCGGGTGGTGGCCATATGAAGGGTTTTTAGTCCTCTTTGGACCACGATGCTGGTGTTGTCAGTTTCAACCCACATCTTGGGGAGGCACAGCACTCACTGGACTTTTCAGTGTTACACCTTTGGGTGCCCTAACACCTCCTACAAGCCCTCTGCTGACTATTCCCAGAGACATCTGCAATGAGCCAGGGCTGCTGTCGGCACGTTTGGGAAGCCAGCAGCCATCCGTGGTGGGACTGCATGGGAAGGAGCCGGCAGGGTGACGGGATGCCCCATGCAGAGCTTGGAGGCAGCTCCTGTCCCCTGCCCATCCACACACTCTGGAGATGCGAAATGGGGAGAAAAACCTGCAATCCCAACCCCGCCAGCTCAGCGCTTTTGTGCTTTTCTTGTCAAGGAGGAAAAAAAAAGAAAAAAAAAAGAAAAAAATCCCCTTTTTGTTTTGTTTCCCTTTTTTGTTTGCTAATTTATTGTTTTGTCCTGAGCTCGTGCTTCTTGAAATCCCTTGTTCTTGATGCTCATTAAAATATTTTCGGTGCGCAGGGGTACAGCTAGTTGCTGCTGCGTGCTTTTTGTATTTATTTTTCTCCCCTCCCTGCACACCCCCTCTACACAACCCCGCGGTCACAACGTCCCTGTGTTTTCCACACGCTTATTACCCAGAGAATCAAGGCTCCTTAGCAATTTGCGAGTCACTCCAAAGCAATCAATTATGCATCAAATGACTTTTTGATTCTTTACCTTGTGAGAGGAGAGATGGAAGAAGAGGCTGTCTTTTTATTCTTTTCCCCTCCTCTATATTATTATTATTTTTATTATTATTCCCCTTTTCTCTTCTCTCTCCCCCCCCCCTCTTTCTGTGCTCGATCAGGTCTGCCTGCTGGCATCGGGATTATGACATGATCAAATGGCTTGCTCTTAATTGGCAGCAGCTCCACGATGGAAAGTAGATGGAAAGATTAAAAAGGAAAGGCCACGGGAGCTGTAGCCCTCGTGCATGGTTTTAGCAGCCTGTTGTGGTGCCAGGGGAGGTGGGGGCACAGGGCTGAGCCAAAGGGGACCCAGCAACGTTGGTGTGAGGGTGAGTGGGCAGACAGATGATGACAGACAGACATGGAAAGCCATGAGGATGGTGGGAAAGGAGATGGGTCACTCAGGGTCATGCAGATGAGGAGGGTCTATGTACAGGGAACTCTTCTCCCCATCCTGTGCTGGTCCAGCTTCGTCTTTACCCACGAGTTCAGAGCCAGCAAGTGACCTGGGGACAACGTGCCAACAGCAGCAGTGCCAGGGCTTCTCCTCCAAAGCCATCTGTGAGGATCTCAGACATGGGAACAGGTTGCCCAGAGAGGCTGGGGGGGCTCCGTCCTGAGATATACAAGATCTGATGGGACACAGCCCTGAGCACCCTGTCCTGCTTGACCCTGTATTGAGCAGTGGTGTTGGCCACGCAGTCTCCTGAGGTCCCCGTTAACCTCAGCCATTCTCTTACTCTGATCTCCTTCTGCTGTCCACCCACCCATTGCATCTGTCACCATCTTCTGTCCCACCCTGACACAAGCAGCCCAATTTTCACACATCTGGCAGCACCTATCATCACCTCCCCCAGGAATCCCCCTCTGAATTTAGTGTGTTTCTCACCCAGCACCCCCCAAAACTTTGTTCCTTGGGTGTCAGCAAAGCCTTACTGACTCACCGACCCCATCAGCAATCCCCAAGGATATTTCCTCTGTCTCCAGGGGACAGAACATGCCCTGAAAGGTGGAGAAATCAAAGCCAGTGGGGTTTTCCTGCATACAAGCTCTTCTCCTCCTCCCTCTGTTTAAATTGTGCCTCAGTGACAAGGACATCTCCATGCTCATTTACAGCCTGGGCTCCAGAGCAAGAGCCACAGAAGGGAAAAGAAAAACAAGGTCCAACACATCTCACTGGTGATCTCCAGCAAGGTGCACAGTCCTGGGCTGCCCGAGGTCCCAGGCAGGATCTGTCCATGTCCTGCCGTAAAAAAGCAGAAGGAAAGCTGCCCAGGGCACAGCCACCTGCAGAGAATCCCCACCTGCCCTGCTCCCTGCAGGCACCATCAGCAGGTGATGGGATTTTTCCTGCAGACGCTGACATTGCAGATGATTTTGTGCATGTCCCTCATGATCAGGCAGGAGGAGTCACATGCTTGTCCCCTTTTCCCTGGATCTGTATATCTGTGGCACTGGCCTGTGCCATGCTGCTTGCAGGTTTTATGTTTTTGTCCTCTGAGTGGGAGATTCCCACAACTGGGTTAAAACAACTGCACAGGAAAATACATAATTTAAGGTGCCTAAAACAACTGCCCATCTTCTCTCCATGCTTGAGTTACAGGGCCAGCCTTGCGCCTTCTTGGTCCAGTTCACAAGAAGGGGTGATGATACTGGGTTATTTATTTGCCAGGACATGCAAGCTTTTTTTATAATCTGAATCAAATTAAATAAGTAAATACACAAAGCAAAACAAAACAAAACAAAAAAACAGAAACGCATGTTGTATTAACTTCTGTTTTACCTCTAGGTTTTCCCATCACTTGACCATCACACCCCAAAAGGTGTTGAAATTTGGTGTGCCCTGAACTTGGGGCTCTCCTCAAGCTAGTGAATATCATTTAAAAACACCCTGCTCCTCTCCTCTTGGAGATGGAAGTCAATAGAAGAGAAAAGCATCACCCAGCAGTTCCTCTGCTCTTTAGCAGTGCTAACTGTACAACACCTACGAGACCACAGCTCCTCACCAGCCCTTAAAAGACCCAAAGACCCAAAGGGTATGAGGATGGATATGACGTGTGCTGTTTCCATCCCCCATCCTCATGGCCCCAGACATCCCTGAGGAACTCCCCCCAGAGATAGGGGGCAGATAATGAGGCAAGAGGGCGTTGAGCCTTCATTGCCCATCCATTTCTATGACTCCCCAATCAAGATGTTAATGAGCAACGCTCAGGTCACGCCTCAGGCTGTGGATGTCCTTTGAAGGACACAATGAGGATCTGTTTCGGATGTACTGCCTCCATCAGCAGCATCCCTTTCAGCAAAGAGAGACAACAGCATCCTGGACTGCATTTGCAAGGGCTCAGCCAGCAGTGCCAGGGAAGTGATTATTGCCTTGGATGTGGCATTTATGAGGTCATCTGAAATTCTGGGTTGGGCTTGGGGGTTCTGGTACAAGACACAAACTAGAGCAAGTCCCATGGGGGCCACCAAGATGGGTTGGAGACTGGAGCCCATGAAATACAAGGGCACCCTGGGTGAGCTCAGCTGGAAAGTGAAAGGAGGACCTGGTCCCTGTCTTCACTACCCAGCACATGTTCGTAAAGAAGGTAACGCCAGAATCTTCTCAGTGGTGCACTGTGAAAGGACAAGGGAAGGAGCTGAGTCGCCACCCCTGGAGGTATTCGAAAGACCTGTGGATGTGGTGCCTAGGGACATGGTTTAGTGGTAGGCTTGGCAGTGTGAGGTTAACTGTTGGACTGGATCTTGGAGATCTTTTCCAACCTAAATTCTATGATTCTGTGACAAAGGGTGACAATCACAGGCTGCAGCAAGGGAAAATTTCACCCTGAGCATGGTCAGACCCTGTGAGAGAGTTCCTGAGGGTGCACATTCCCCATCTTCGGCTAGACAAGATCCTTTGTAGCCTGATCTAACTTTGAAGCTGGCCCTGCTCTGACTAACGTTTTGAACTAGATATGCCAGAGCTCCCTTCAAACTAAACTACTCTGTGACTCTCCAATTTACCTCTAGCTGGGCAGATCCCACTCAGGCTACAATCTTGCTCTATCCTGATGTCCTAAAATAAGGCACTAAGCAACATTACATCCTTCCCATCTCCTCTACTTCATTTAGAGAAGAGAGGATTGTGCATCTCACAGGAGGTTTGGGAGAAGCCTCCTTAGGAAATCAGGGAATGAGTAGTAGAAGATCCATATATCAGGAAGCCTTCAACTGCCGGCAGCAAAAGGTTTTTGGAGGGTAGTAGACAATGCAAGCAAAGGGAGAGAACACATTCAGAGGTAGTTCTGACTGCTGGAAGACTGGGGGCACCATCGAGCTGGGTTGTCGCTAGCCCTCAGCCATTTTGGCAAAGCACAGCGTTCGCAGCAGCCAACAGCCTCCCCTGCACCACATCAGTAATTCCAGGATGACGCAGGGCTCAGGACAGAGCCAGCAGAGCATCCCCTGGCAGCCCTAAATAGAAAGGAAGCTGCAGGACGAAGGGATAGCAAGCTACAGCTACTACCAGTGTGATGTCTACAACACCCAGGTGCCCTCACTCAGGGACTACGGGATCGGAAGAAGCAGGCCAAAGGGATTAGCTTGTGGGGGAAATCTGTGAGCCATCAGGGTGGGACTAAGAAGAGGTAAGGTGAAGAGAGCAAGAGCAAAACCCAATGTGCATGCCAGCAAGGTCTTTGTTACGGAGGGCACTGCCCAGTCCGACACTGAGGGCCACACTGAGGACAGGTTAAGGAGAACACGTCCATGGTTTTATGATAGCATCGGGCAAGAGAATTTCAATGTCCCGTGAGATCTGCAATAGGCTTTGGCTGAGTTAATGACAGCTTAACATGTCATGGCGAGTTCTTCCTTCCTAGGTGAAGGTGCAATCAGATCTTGTCTGAAATGAGGCAGCAAGGGGAAGATCTGAGTACAGATCACTTGACTGCGTAATGATCGGGGGAAGGCACAAGGTCAGCCAGAAACTGGGGACTTCCACTTACCTGAGACCAAGAAAACCATGAGTATGAATAGAGGGGACCACACGGTGATGTCTGTGGTGCAGACACCTCCATTCGTACCCACTCTCTGTCCTCTCCATGCAGTCAGTGCCTTTATAAGCATCTTTATAACTCATCCTTGAATAGATGCCTACTTTTGGTAAATGTAGAGAGAGCATTTAGTTTAAGGTGTAGAACCTAAACTCCTCTCACTACACTGATCAGCCTCTCTACCAGCTGTAGAGGGTTGTAGACCTCCTAGTTCACCTCTCCCATGAAAGTCGAGTAGAATGAATCCCAGTCAAGAAATTGGGCCATCCCACCTGCCCAGCCACTGGACTAGCTTCACTCCTGCTCCCCAAGTCTAGAGGTACACGACAGAGCTGGCTGGCAGTGTAATTGCAATGAGATGCAAATGTAAGGGTGCTATCAACACACACAGAACCAGATGTGTGTCTTCAATTTAGAGCAAATGAAAAGGGATCTAACTCCTCTGGCCATCTGGGAAGGAACTTGGATTTTACTTACTGGCAGTGAATGAAAATTCTTTAAAGAGAGTTTGGAGTTGAGTTATGCGGCAGGTTATCAGTGTCCCCCCAAAGACATCTGGTGAAGATGCAGTACCCTCTCCACTACAGAGAAGTCTTCGGAGAGGTCTGATGTTGGGTTGGAGGTGATATTTTCATTACAGAATGTGGAAAAGCAGGATACTGTCCATCATTCTCGATGTACAGAGCAGTCATACAGCATTTAACTTACTGTCTGATCAGTTTAGCTCTTCAGAAGTGGGCAGACCAAGCCCAGGGATGGTGAAAGTAATCTTTCCCATGTACAGCAGGTCCCGAGTGTGTTGCAGGCTGTACAGATTTCTTCAGTGGGAATACTGCATAGGAAACCCAAGTTACTTGAAACTGGCATTCAGAAAAAAAAAATGAATTAGCAATTCCTGCAATTTCCCAGGAATTCCTTGGGCCATTGGGGTGAACGGCTGAGCCATGCGGAGAGCAGCTGTCCAAACACACATGGTGTGAGACTTTAACTAAGCATGAAGAAGAAATAAGGGCTATGGGGAGAAGCATGGAGAAAGCACATATCACTGCCATCCATATGTCTCTAACTCCCTCCCCAAACCTCAGAGCATCAGCAATGCTTAGTGCTCAGGAAAAAGGAGAGGATAGGCTGACACTGCAGTGCAGCTGCGAAGGATCAAGACATAACGCAGGAGGAGTCAAGCTCCTGCTATGCAGGGTCCAAGGAAGGTGTGTGGCAAAAACTGATTACTTAGAGAACTGCAAAATTTACCACCTCAGTGGTGAATTGCCTACCTCTTGCCTAACTCTTGCCTACCTCAGTGGTAAATTTTGCAAATTCAAGTGAGAAATTTTGTGGGATCAATATTCCTTTTAGACCAGCAAATGGACTTGGAGCATTCCCCTTCTGCCTGATGAATGTTTGACAAAGCCCAGGTAGATCACATCTCAGCCTTAAAGCTCTGGTTCTGACCACCGTGGGGAAGGTAAAAGAAAAAAAAAAATTAAATAAATTGCAGGATTGGGGAGTAAATTAAAACCATTTAAATGAAACTTCTGAAAAAACTGAAGTCACGTGAGAAGATTAATGTGAAGCAATGGATGCTCTCAAAAGACCTGCTCCACGCACCAGTTGGCACGAGAAGAAACGAAAGGGTAGAAAATGAAATTTTTAACACCCACATCCCACTGAAAAAATCAATTTGGAGAAAACATTCGGAATATTTGGGAAGTTTGGTTCTAGCTGGTCAATACTTCATCACATTGACTCATGTCCAAAAAATCAGTGCCATTAATACTGATGCTTCAGTGAAAGAGTAGAGGGAAATTATGGTAATATGAGGGGAGATAAGAAGCATTACCTACAGACTGCAAAGTTGGGAGACATTGCTTGTACACAGGGATTTGTGAAGTGCTGGCTTTGAACGGGTTCTTGTGAGGCACTTGGGTGGGCTGGGCTCACCCTGTGCCACTGGCACTCACGATGAGTCTCGTGCATGATGGCTACAGTGAAGCTAATCCACGCAGAGTACTGGGGTGGCTGTTTTCAGAGCCATCCTATGGGTTAATCTGTTATGCACATATCCAATTAGCTGACTGCCAGTCACTTTCCAGTGGCAATTTGAAGTTATTGACTCAGGCTGATTTTGCAGGCAGCAAACTCAAGGAGCATGTTATCTGCCTTCTTGGACTCCAAGGCATCTGAGACAGAGGAAGCTTTCTAGGATGCCCTTAAATTAGGAAAGAAACAAATTCTTGCTGACTGTGTGAAGCTTTTCTATATCGCAACAGGATTGTAGCTGGAAATGGAGCTGTGAGATGCAGCGTGCTAACAAAGCATGTGAAAAGTAAGTCATCAAGCCACGGACTAGATCTTGTAGAGCTGTGGAAGGTTATTTACAATGAGGTACACAGTGAAGGCGACCTAACAGGATACAGTGCCCGTGGGTAACAGCTAACTGATCACGGGCTGCAGATGGCCAGGCACCACTGCGCTGGCTCTGCCCAAACCCACTTCTTCCTGTAAAAAAAAATAAAATAAAATAAAATAAAATAAGACTGTCATCTAAACACTCTGGGAAGGAAAAGGTGGGACCACTGCATAAAGCCGAGGAGATTAATTGTTCTGCATTAGACTGCATCAGCTCTAGACCTCTAGCGACCATAGCCAGCATCTCAGCCCCACGACCATCCTTCCCCATGCAGGTAGCAAAGAGCTTGGCCAACAGCACTCCAGCCCTTGCCAACCTGTGCAAGCGAGGGAGGCAAGCTGTCACCCAGCCCCATCATCCTGATGGACAGGAGCTTATATCCCACGCTGGACCCAGGAACCACCAATTCCAGCAGCTTATTCCAAAACAAAGTGTGCATTGAGGGGTTATGTTTCAGTTTTTCCGGCTGTGAGAAGAAGAGGCTGCCAAACAAAATAACACTGACAGCTGCTCTGGGAGTCACGCGCTGCGGAGTAACCTCAGACCCTTTGCAGGGTGGGCTCCAAACAGACACTGGCCAGCGGTGCCACCGAGCACCAGGGCAAGCATCAGTGGCAGCCAGGCCCGCATTTGGAGAGACAGAGCACGCAGCCTACAAGCTGTGAAACACACCGCCTCCCCCCAGCACCATCCTTCCCCCCTTCTGCCCTCTCCGTGATGCTCTCCCGAGAGATAGCACTTCAGGATTGCTGGTGGGGGCCTTTGTGTCACAGTGATTTTCACCAAACTTAAGGCTCTTGAAATGCAAAGTATTCAGAAGGGAAGGTGCAGAAGCGGGTTTTGCAGGATTTGAATCACAGAGGGAAGCAGTCACCTTAAAGGGAATTTGCCTAATGTAGCACAAAGACAAAGAGGAAGGCCAACACGGTGCAAATCCTTCTTTCATCCTCTTCATTATGTGCTGAGTCATTGAGAGGTGGTAAATACCAGCCATGCAACCCTCTCATGGCCACGTACCTTGTTGCTGTCTCAAAGTGAGCTCTCTGATTGCTAAGGAGGTACTGATTTTATACAGATTACCATCACAGGGAACATTCAGGGGGTGCCATACTAGGGACTTGCACTGATCTTTGCCAGTTTTTAGGTCAAGTCATCACATAGCAAAGGTTTCAACCGCAGTGGATCCATTCAAATCTACTAAAGCTCTGATAAATCCTGTACTCCAGCTGTTGAGTCGATAGTTACATTATGTTCAACAAAAGAAGATAATTTCACTCTTCCCATTGGATCTGCTAAATATCAATGCCTTTTATCACCAGGAGCTCAATCCAGTTGTCCATGCAGGTGCTGTTGCAAATACCTCAGGGTATCCTTGTTGACCTTCAGTTGCCAATCCAAAATGACTCCAGTCTCCCATGGGTTCTCCATGACAGCAAGCATCTTGCATTCTGTAGAATATCTCAGAATCCAGTAGGAACCATCTTTAGCCAGCTGGATGAAGCCCCTGAGAAATGGATAATTCCAGAGCAATTTACCAAAGCTGACATATGAATACTTTTCTGCTAGTTGAGGACCATGACGACCCAATGCATTAGCACTGTTTAACCCAGCATCATCCTGTCTTACTTTCTGTCATGCAGGTTTCCAGTCACGCCTTGCTGTACTTCTAAGCATTGTTTTAACCTAGAAAATGGAGGGATTTAGGCAAGAGCTGAGATGAGTTAGAGAAATACTCTCTAGTTCTTCGTGTTTTTCCTCCCTAGTTAAGACACCCAAGTGCAGTGTCTCCAGCTCGGGGCTTGTTTGAGTTGGGGCTGAGGAGTTCTCACTAGACATCTTTGATTCAAGCTCTTTCCCTAATCCTCAATCCAAGACAGTTAGTATTTCTTGACCATTGTGGCTGTTCTAACTTTCCAAAGTTAGAAATCTCTGGGATGTGGTTATCAGGAGAGACCTTGGTGGTATGTGTTTTGCTCCTCATACCCCAACTTTCTTAAACTTCCCAGGTGTAAATTACCCTACAGAGGAAAGTCTGATTGTAGCACACTTGTAGCTTATGGCTCTGAATCTGACTCTTTTCTTGAGTTTTTCCTGCAGCAACAGGGGGCGTGAGGGTGGTCCTTGCAGTTTCGCATGGTGGGGAGAGTAACCCATAGACTAATGACTCTCTCTCTCAGCCACCTTCACTTTCCTTCCAAATTTCCGGCTTTCTTGCATTTGTGCTTCCCAGTACATGTGGCAATCCATCCTCCACAATGGCAAATTAAACAAGGCCAGGAAACAAGGAGGAGGCTCATGGAAGAGACTGCACCAGTGGTCACAGTTCTGAGAAAGGACAGGACGTGTGTCCAGGTGGTCATCTGAACGCTCAGCTCTTGCAGCTGCACGCACAATTGCAGCATTCGGATGCCCAGACTTGCCAAGCAAAGGAAGTCCTTGGGTCATTTCCTTATTCCACACATTTAAAGGAGATGGAGAGGTCATCCTCTGCTTGGGCCAACCTTAACCCTTGGAAGTCTGGAGAGGGCTAGATGGCCTGGTTTGCTGGCCAGAAATGCACCCCTCTCCCACCACCTCATCCCCATTCGTCTTCTTGTTCTTCTCTTTGCAAAGTGGAGAAGTGAACAGATGTTTGCCTGCTTTCCCACCTAGCTCCCCCACGCCCCCCCGCTGGAGCAAGCTCACCTCCCCAGTGTGGGAAAGCCCCGGAGCAACCTCCTTTACAACTCTGCAGACTCCGTGTCACCTCACCTGTCACACAAGCTGGTGACAAGGCAAGCAACAGCACGCAACCCGCCAACCACCACCACGAGCCAACGGGGGAGAGGAAGAGGGGGTGGCGGGGGCAAGCAGATGTACCACGAGTTGCTCCCCGAAAGCATTTTTTTTGCACTGGGAGGTGTGAAAGGAAGCCTTCACCTCCCTCTCCCAGCATAGGTACCATAGCAGCTGCCAATGGCTACAGGCCTACCACATCAGCCTTGCTATTTCTGTGAGATGTCAAACATGCAGCGCTAAGCAATCATCCCTCCTGCCATCTGCCAAGGTGAACGTGGCGTGTGGATATTAGATCAAACAACTTGACAGACTCTCATCTCCTCCCCCCCTCTTTTTCTATTTTTTTTTTCTTTTTGAAGAGAAACAAGGGAGGGAAGGGAGGAAACAATGCCACATTAGGTCAGACTTGAGCCATTGCTATGGCTCTATGGCTATCAGAGCAGGAAATTCACTTAAAACTGGGTTCCTTTCAGTTCCCAGCCAGGATGTAAATGGGACAGAGCAGTGCCTTCTGTCCTTGTAATACCATCAGCTTTCCATGACATTAAAATTGCCCTGTTGGCCCTAGAAATACCACCGATCTTAGAGGACATCTGTTGTTGGCTGGCATTGAGTCCCTGTTGAAAAGTTATGTCCATTCTTGCCTAGCAAGAGAACATCGAAAAGACATGGACAATGAGAAATGATGTAGGTCTGAGCGCTACCCTCCCCAGTAAGGAAAGGTGATAAACACAAAAGCTAATAGGTCTTCTCCATCACTGTGGGATAAGTTTCACAGTTCCTGCTCTCCGGACTGCACACTCCACAGATCTATGCTGGACAGGCTCAGCAGTGCTTAGTGGGCCACTCTTCTCTCATTAAAAAGTGGAGTCTGAAGTGATGAACAGAAAGGATCTGCATGGCCACACTGTGACATGTTCTTCAATCAAACATGTAGAGAAGAGATGTCTTCTCGTCTCCTTCCCAGTTCCTCATTGTAGCCACAATAAAGAGGGGAGGACCTGGGAGGAAATTGTCTTTGAAAGCAAAGTTTTTTTGCAAAGGTTTTGGGCATCTCCAGACCTTCTGTGACATTTAGTCAGATGATGCTTCAGCAAAAAAGGCTGTGGTTTTGGGAATCCCAACAGATGGCTTGCCATGAGAAGCCCACCACGTTCCAGCAACAGAAGCCTTCAGCTTCAACCCTATCTTGATTTCTTGGTCTTTATAGGCTCCATATTTCTCTTGCCAAGTGAGACTCTATGACATTTCCAAACTGAAATGGCTATTAAATGCTTGGAGAATTGGAAGGATGATCAGTAATGGCTGCCAGAGGAACTAGTTGCATCTTCAACTCAAGTGAGGGGTCTCTGCTAATGGCTGGAAGGACAATCTCTCACCTTCCTCTTGACTTCTTCCCATATTCCACACCTAGCCTTGATGGAGGTATAAAGCTGATTCCTAGCTGAGCTGCTCATGTCCCTGAGTCTGGAGAAGGAAAATCCTCCCTCTTGGCTTTAACGATGTCAAGTCTATCAACGCAGACCCGACTCATGGAACTGCAACAGACAAATCCCATCTCCATAATCCACATACGACTGCATTTTAGCTGCAACTTTTGCAGTGCTAACTATCAGTTTCCATCCTCCCATCTCTTCTACCTTTTGTCTTCCTTCCCCTCTCTTCCCTTCCCAAAGGCACACTTTGCATCTTCCCTCATTCTACCTCCACATTGTTGAGATAAAACAAAGTCCTCCTGAATCTTTGCTGGAACTTTATCATTTGGGCATCAAATCCAAAATTTACAGGCCAGTTTCCCATTTCTCCCACACTTCATTATACATCTGCTACTACAGTGTACATACAATCTTCTCCAAAGTCTGCCCAAAACCTGCCTTGGAGTTCTTCTGCAAACGTATTCCTACCATAACACCAAAAATGGCTAATTCTGATAAGGTACTGGAGCAACTCTCAACTATCTGAGAAGAGTGAAGTATCTTTTCATAGCCCTTGTACAGCATTTAGTATTATACAGCTATGATAATAACTGTTCTAAATTCAATGTATTTCATAAGTCATAAAAACATAGAACCATTGAATTGTTTGGGCTGGAAAGGACTTTAAAGATCATCTAGATCCAACCTAGTGTTGGGTTGCAACTGTTGCCTCATTCAGCAGGTAGTATGTGGGAAAATTAGCAAAGTCTAGGGCTAAAGAATGGCTAAAGCCATCAGCACGTTGGTGTCTACGATGTGTTGAAGCCAGTAGTCTACTGAATATTTTACAATGCCATACCTAAAGAATAAGAACAGTTTCTACAGTCCCTCTGGGAACCCTTCAACTCCAAATCTTTAGGCACAACCATCAAATCACATACTTAGCTCTGCTAATGCTAAGTATGCTTCAAGCTTGAAAAGGAACACCAACATGCTGGATTTCCTACCACCACTGAAGGTCATCCTTGCAGCAACAGCCTGAGTTAGACTTTTGCAATATTGAGGGACTAAAGCTTTCTTTCTGCTTCCCCAGCATTCAGCTCTGAGAATATGGGTGATATCCAAATCTCTTTTTTTCCCTGATCAGAGACTTGGATGTGGTTTTACAAAAACTTCTCCAGTTTGGGAAAAGCAGACACGGCCCTAGAAGGGAAGGAAGCTAGAGAAAGTTCACAGGGAAGCTTCTTAATTTTCTGGCTTTGCCACCAGTTCTGAGATCTGCTCACAGCACATATAACTCAAAATGCCAGTGAACATTACAGATTTTGGAGGACACAGTGACCAAAGTAGACATTGGCTGGAAAAGGTGCAACTTACCATGGCAAATGGTGAAACATAGCCATTCACACTTTAACTTATTTGATGTAACAGCACAGCCCTTAAGATTCATTTCAATGGGCACTGTTAAACGTAGCTCATCAGAAAAAAAAAAAAAAAAGTTAGCAAAGTTAATTAGGTGAATTTGGGGTTTATCATTCACATCAGATATGAGGTCACCCACTCCTATGCAGAATTGCATTGAGAAAAGAAATAAATCTTATCTTGTTCAATCTGTGGGTAAGAATGAGGAATAAATCTAAACATTTAAAACAGTCTCCAAAGACTGAGCACTTAAATAAATAAAAAAAGCATACTTTTCATATATTTTGTGAATATGTGTATACATATGTTTATAATATACTTATACACAAAAGGAAGATTCACTTTCTTGATGGGCCAGTTAACCAGAAGAATACATTTCCTAAAGCAGTGGAAGAAGAAATCACCTGTATATCTTCAAAATATGCCTGAATGTCTTCTGAAAGGTGCATACAAGTTCAAACAGTCTCAGAATACTGGGAAGTCAACGAAGTACTCTGTCCTGATTGCTGAAAGGACCCATTCTGCCCTGAATAGCTCTGGGCCAGGTACTTCACAGATGCCAGTCATGATCATGTAACTATATTACACCAGCAGATGAACCCATCAGAAAATCAGGCTCCCTTTATGTATAGGATAATTCAGTATGCCCAGCCAGGCACTGACTCATGGTTCTCTAATGTACACCCAAAGCGTTGTAATCCCACCTGATGGTCAAGTTGCTCCATATGTACTTGCCTCACTGGTTCTTGTACTTTCTGCTGTTGTAGAAGACCAGTCACAAAGCAAAAGGCCAGATGAACCCCTGCTTAGAGCGCGTGGGTAATAAGAGTATTTTTATGCAAGTATTTCAGTAACAGTTTAAAGAGAATTTTCTAAGTGAAGGAATAAAGGTGGCAAGGTTCAGAAGACAAATAATTCTTGATAATGATGATGCAGAGTAGGACTCTCCCCAGCTGCTCAGCTACCACCACAACCAACTGAGCATGGAGCTTTGGAGCAGAAACATTAGCGTGCCCTGCCTGGAGAGCAAAGATCAACTGAAATGTCACCAGGCATGTGGTTTTTCAGGGATTTAGTCCAAAGTTAATCCTATCCAACTTTAAAAGACTTCCAATTCACTTACCTAGCATTGTAGGCATTTCACATCAAAACATTACCTGCTCACACAAAAACCTTGGAGGAGTTCCTAAGATGGGATTGCATTCCCTTGTGAGGCAGTCTGACCAGCATGTATACTGTGTGAGTGGGAGGATGTGAGTCTCAATATCTTTTTCCAAAAATAATGAAAGAAAAGAATGTGGTTTTTGTGCCCAAGCATGCCATTCTGAGAATCCCAAAGTCTCCTCCTGGCTGTGCTCTTGCAGTGAAGCACTTGATCTGTCTGCACTTTACCATATCCTAAACTGGGGAATTCATGTTCCACCACAGAGATGCCTTCTGGAATTAGCTCCATCCTGGTGCTGGATGAAACAAGGCTTCCTCCTCTCCAAGCATGTCTGTCTTTCCATGCAGCTAATAAAATCTACCTGCCATTCTCCTGTCTGAAAATCCCATCAGGATAAGGAACCATGCACAGCCCTATCCCCTGTAAAAAGTAGGACTTTGATGAAATCCAGCAGCAGCCTAAGCGGTTGGAGAAACATCTGAGTCCAGGTGACTGCTGAGGCACTCACACAGCAAGTGAAGATATCCTGCTGGGAAGTGCAAGCCATCTACAACGTATGCATAATACAAATCCCCCAGGGGTCAGCAGCCCCAAATACAGGACATGGCAAAACAAAGAGGTGGAGAGGAAAGACTGGCCAGCAGGTACAGCTCCAGAGAGAAGGTTGTGACTCCCAGAATCACCGTGATTGCATCGGGTCCCAAGACCCAGACAGACAGCAAATATCTGAGAATATCTAGGACTGATCCCAAATATTTAGGGCTTACCTCCCCAAAGCAATGAGGTGAGAAGGGCATGACTGTCTGTAAGGTGGGAAGAATGGGGAGCCCATAAAGTGAACAGGAGCCCTAAGACATTTTGGCATCATCCTTCAGAGCATTTTACAATCTCTTACCAAAGAGATTTACAAGAAAAATTCCCGGAGTTGGTGACCCTTCAGGAAAGGAATGCAAAGCATCTTTAAAGACAGAGCTGGAGACCACAGAAGTTCTCCCCCAGGATGCCAAGGGACAGAGAGTTTGTCCATGTGGACAGCCAAAGAGACATCCAAGTCCATTCTCCAGGACATGACATTCTTATGATGGCTTGTCCCAGGTTTGAGGGTTTTCCACCCTGTCAAACACAGAATGTTGGGATATCTGTCCTTGCCACGCATTGCTGGAAGAAAAGCAGTTGCTGGAAGGAGAGCACAGCAGCTCTTATTGCCAGGAACAGCAGCTACTCCACACCCTCCAGTGATGCCACATCCAGTAGTAAATGATGGGAACCTGAGGCCACCATGAAGATGGGATAGTAACCCTCTGGAAATGCATATTTGAAATCTCCAGCCCTCTTTGCCATCCAAAAGAGGAAGAAAACTAACCTGGGGCTACCAGAAACCTAACCGGAGAGCTTGGGTGGGGGAGCTGCACATCTGAGCCCTTCCCCTCCCCTGGATTCATGACAGCAGCTGAATCCATGACGGATGGAGAGCATCCTGGCTGTCCTGGCCATCCCCGACTGTAAATCAGGGGCCTGTCAGAGGAGTCGGCCCTTTGGAGAAAGAGGGGCAAATAAATCAATCCCGCCAATCGACAGGCTTGCACTGAAATGCATTGTTGGTTTATCAGTCAATAGTTATCGACCAGGATCATTTTCCCAGGGTGATATTCTGCTCTCAGAAGAGAGCCCACAAACCAGTGGAAAAGTAGGCTGTGAAAGTGCTCAGAAGCACAGGGAAGAAAATCGGAAAGAATGGTTAGAGAGGGAAATGCAACTGGGCAAATGGGGAGAAGAAGGACACCTGGAAGGATGTAGGTGAGGGTTATGGACGAGGAGAGATGGTGAAAGGAGAGAAGAGGAGATGGAACATGATGATTTGCACTTCTGATGGATATAGGGCTAAGAAGAGTCCACACCTGCTTCATATGCTCTTCTTCATAGCCAACGAGGAATCCAGGAATCCCAGTTCTCTCAGTCCCCTCTAGCCACTGAACACTGGCAAAACCTGGTGCTGATCCACAGTGAAGAGAGCAGCCTGCTTCTGCTCCCCAGCTCAATTTAGACAAAGAAGGGACAGACCTGTGGGGGAAGCCAGTGGGAGGATTTTCAGCCTCTTCTAAAGACTTCAGAAAAAACATGTACCCCCATGTTGCAGAGCAAAGAGGCTGAAGGTTGCAAGGTCAGGCACCAAAAGTTAGGATTTAAGGGTTATATTTTTGCACTAGGGCCTCCTTTCTAGCACTGAGAGCAGTCGATGCCCATAGCACTAAATTCTCCATGCAGAGTGGCAAAAAGATCAGTCCCTGGGGAACGCACCCAGAAAAGGCTGGGGTGGTGTTAGTAGTCTGGGGCTACATGCATGCTAGGGACCTCTACAAACCCAAACAGCTTCAGTGTGTGAGATTTTCCTTCCCAAGCTGCTTGGACCCTGCCTGTGCCCATGGTGGTTCAGGATCAGACCACAGCCTTTTAGCACAAGACTGCTCCTTCCCTGAGTGCAGAGCCTGGCCTGTGCCCACTTGATAACAAAATGCTCACGGGCCTGTTTTCTCTGAAGCTTCGTGGCCCCATCTATTATCTCCCGTCTGTGGTATCACCCCTAGTCTGAAGGCAGAATTATTAATTTCCCCATGAGCTTTGCTCCCCCTTCTCTGCACATACAGACTGTTTCCTCTTCCCAACTTCCCCAACAAATAAATAGTATTTTCCAGGGAAGGCTCAGCCAGGAGCTCCTCTGGGACCCCCCCAGCTGGAAAGCAGCTCTGCAGAGGAGGCCCTGGGGTACTGGTGAAACCTGGTAGAACACGAGTCAGCAACTAAGAAGCCTAACGGTGTTCTGGATTGTGTCAAAGCATTGCCAGAAGGTTGAGGGAAAGGATCCTGCCCCTCTGTTCAGCACTGAAGACGCCACAGCTGGAGTGCTGGGCCCGGTTCTGGGCTCCCCAGTATGAGTCATGGGCATACTGGGGAGAGTCCAATGGAGGGCCATGAAGATGATGAAGGGCCTGGAGCCCCCCTGCCATGAGGAGAGGCTGCGAGAGCTGGGGCTGCTCGGCCTGGAGAGGAGGAGGCTCCGGGGGAGCTCCCCGACGTCCCTGCGGCCCTGCAGGGAGGTGCGAGAGGCCGGGGCCGGGCTCTGCTCAGGGGGGCCCGGGGCCAGCAGCAGAGGCCGTGGGCCCAGCCTGGAGCCCAGGAAGCTCTCCCTGGCCCCCAGGCAGCACTGCTGGGCTGGATAGGTGCCGGAGCCATGGCACAGGCTGCCAGAGAGGTTGTGAAGAGGAGCAAGACATCTTACAAACTCTGCCCTAAGCAGCCCCCACACAGAAATTCCATCCCAGATTGCAGCAACTTGTGCTACCTCCCAGAGGCCCCCAGGCTCCCATCTTGCTCCCGCCCCATTCCTGTTTCAGTCAGTGCCTAAATCGGCTCTTTGGGAACCCAGGCTGCTCACGGTTGGCCACTGCCCTGTCTCTTTTTAATTGGAGGCTTAATCTCCTGCCGGCTATCATAATGCGATTGGTATCACCAGGCAGTTTGCGAACGGTTAACTACCCGTGCCGTCCGCAGCCCATTAGACACATGAAATCTGCCAACTGCTCGCATTAGTTGGAAAAGAGTTTCACATAGAGGGAATGGAGCGACTGCAGGAGTGAGGGCTGTGGGAGCTGGGCAGCGATGGGGTGGGGGAAGGACGCTGGGTCCTGTCTCTGCAATGCCATTAAGATGTTGATCCCAGGGGAGCCAAGATCTCGGGGTTCCCTTTGTAAATGTAAAGAGAAAAAATAAGAAAATAAAAAATATGGTCACTGGAAGCAAGGTTGAGTGGTCCAGTACTCCTGGGTCCTACTGTCTGTTCCTGAGGGATCTGGGATTAGCCATGGTAGTCAACGTCTGGGCTCCATGCAAAGCTGGGATGTCTCCACCACTGATCCATCAGCGTTGTTCTGCCCACGTCTTTCCCATCTCCTCACAAGTGGCCAGATATCGTACCTGAGTGGCAAGGCTGGGAATGATGCAACTAGGTTTTCTCCTCAAGGTTTTCCAGCCCATTGATATGAGGGTCTTTGTGCAAAGGAGCTCTGGTTCTCCCTGTCTCTGGTGGACTGGGAGGCAGGGCTTCCTAAATGGCCTTTCAAGATTGCGTAAAAAATGGGGCTTGTTCTCCTAATGTCACAGATCTCAGCACAGCCCTCCCTAAAGCCCTCACAAATGAACAGCTTCTCAACGCGAGCACTTTAGGGAGCCTAGCCCTGATCCTGACAGCCCTTAGTTTTAATGAGGGAATAATTCAGATGAAAGAAGCACTCCTCACGTGCAAGAGATTGCAAGGGAAAAATTCCGTGTGCTGGCTGTACACATCTCCAGTGAATGTCCTATTTTCCCAGGCTGAAAGCTTATTGATTTAAGTCTTCCCCTGTAAGGCTCATCCTATGCCATGTTTTGACTTCCCAAAAGAGCAGCTTCCAAAATCCAGTATCACTCTATGGCTTCTCAGTGAAAAAAATCACAATTGCTTTTATATAAATTAGGGAAGCAGGTGGAAAAACATTTGGTTTTGTTGTCATTGTAACGAAAATACCATTTTTCTTTGAACTGTCTCCAGAGCATTTCTACTGCACTAAGAGCAGGGTTGGAAATTCCACCTCAGAAGGTGAAAGATATTAGTAATTATGGGCAGGGCTTGTCAGGGCTGATTTTTGCCTTTTTGCCTTTAATGCAATGGTTTTTCATCAGCAAATTGCAGTTAGTGAAGACAAAGATCTCGCCTGGTGCTTAGAACATCCCTTCCCAAAGACCCTTGATAATGTCCTTGGGATGAGCAAGGATTTGTGCCTCCAGGATCAGTGCCATGAGCCTGTGGTCAACAGGCCAAGGACAGGGAGCCACCCAGCTGGGATAGAGTGGTGTTGGTCTCTAGTAATGATCCTTTTGTCACTGTAAAATGAATGTACATGCAAGCCAGAGCTGTTTAACACACATGGATTATCCTGCTCCTTCTCGCTTTCTCTCCTGCATGGCTGTACATCCACGTGGGTGTGAGCCTGGGTCTTTCACTTGTTTTGCCTAATTTATGTTCCCTTTGTGGAGAGCACAAATGACAAGGCGAGCGAATCCCGTAGCAGCCTCTTAAACAACTCAATAGAGGGGACAACATTTCCATTTTATTGTTGTTCATAAAATTTTATGAGTTGGAACTTGCTATTTTTGTTCCACAGGATGGAAAGAAGTGGTCTTTTTTATTATTATTATTATTATTGCAAATCTGCAGTCACTAATGGAACAACTCATAAATGCTTGAGCCTGACTCTTTTCTTCTGCAGGGAGCTGGTCACCAGAGTGGGACAGGTCAGAAGGGAAAAGGGAAGAGAAGACATCTCACCTCCCTTGAACACCCCGCATGTGAGATGTTCTTTTATGCAAAGCTCCCAGGGAAGATTCAGGACCAAAACCTAACTTTTTGTGCCAGGCTGCATGTGCGTGCAGGTCCCCCTGAGACCTAGGAAGGAGAGATATTGTTTTACAGCCCATAAGGACCATCTTGAGAGGTTGAAGGAGCTCCACAACCTGCTTTGCCATTCCCCACATGATGCCCAATGCGCCCAGACCTGCCAAATTGCACACAGCAGGCAGAGCACCCTGCACCCAAGGTATAATTTCTACACTTGTTTAACTCCTAAATACCAAAAAAAAGCAGGCATCTCCCATCACCCAACTTCCACGAAAGAGAGCTGCCATAGAAGAGAGCCCAAGCAATGAAGTGAAATTAAATCCAAATTGACTATGTGGCAAGATAGGCTATAAATTGTCGTTATGGTGACCAATGCCTGGGCATTTTCCGACTGCCTATTCATCTTCCCCTTTGATTAAAACATCCTGTGCTAATTCCATTTCCAAAGCCCAAGTTTATTTACGCATAATCAAATTAATTACATTCCCTTGTTCGTTAATGCATTCACATCTCCCAGATGAAAATGCAACCCCAAGGTTTGATGCTGAGATGTGTCTGGCAGGAATGTGGCATCTTGGGGAAGTCCTGGGGAGTGGGGAATAAATCACTTCAACCTGACTCCCCATGCCTCTGGGGTGGGTTTTCACTGCAGGCTTAGCGACAATGAGTGTTGCCCCTTCACATTACCACCATCTACACAAACTTTCTCACCCTGTCTGAAGGTGCTTTAATCCCTGAGCTGTTAGCATAGCTGAGAACATCAGTGTAAATTCAATATCAGCTCCAGCTGGTGACCCATCTCAAGGCTGCCCATCCTCCTGTGTCTTCCCATGGTCCCAGAAGCTCTGGCCTCCCCTGGCCAGTCTGGCCCAGCAGCAGAAGACACTTCACCAGGCTTGTTCTGAAGAGAAGCAGATCTCTAGGGGATAATGGTTGGACCAGGAACTTCTAGAGAAACCAGGATTTTTTTTTTTTAATGATTAAAAATAAAGCCATTTTCAAGCACATTTTCAGTGCCTGCTTGCAGACACAGGGATATTTCTTCTGGAATATAAGCGAGGGGACAGCCCTGGTGGACCCATGAGCGCAAGTCTTCCCCTGGCCTCCCTCCGTCCCTTTCTTCTCCCTCTTGGGCTGCCAGAAGTGAGCCAGTTTCTCCTGGGAAGGGGTGAACGCTGCTGCACAGCTTTGCCACTTGTACCATAAGCTCTTGCCATGCCACCAGCTCCAGCAGGACCCTCACCCAGAGCACAGTCCCAGCAAGCAGGAGCCTGTCCCCATGGATATCCCTCCCCAGGCACGCACCTTGCACGCATGCACGCTCCCCCACGCTCCATTTCCCACTGCACTGCACATCTGGGTTCTCCACTAATCCCCCCGCCCTCCTCAATACCTGTGCTCGTCTGGGCGCTTGAGAGGATTTGGAAATATAATTAGACGTGATGTTGCCCTCGGAGTCAGAGACAGGGCCGGCGCGTTGCAGGGCAGCGGTCAGCAGAAGGAGCGAAGAGGAGTCAATTTAGCACGGCTTACAGTGCCGTTCCGGCTGATTAGGGATTTGATGAGGGAAGGGGTTTGATTTTGGCAGCTGGAGTGACAGAAGCCTTACGGTCAGTTGAGATCTTGTTTAAGGAGGGCAAACGGATCTGTACTGGGAACGACAAATAGGGAGGCAGGGAGGAGGAGGAGGAATTGGTGGGGTTCCCTGTTCTTGTGGTCCTCTCTGTAGCCCCCTGACCCCAGCCAGCCAGGGATGGCAAGAAGGGGGAAGAGAAGGGAAGGGAAGGGAAGGGAAGGGAAGGGAAGGGAAGGGAAGGGAAGGGAAGGGAAGGGAAGGGAAGGGAAGGGAAGGGAAGGGAAGGGAAGGGAAGGGAAGGGAAGGGAAGGGAAGGGAAGGGAAGGGAAGGGAAGGGAAGGGAAGGGAAGGGAAGGGAAGGGAAGGGAAGGGAAGGGAAGGGAAGGGAAGGGAAGGGAAGGGAAGGGAAGGGAAGAAGGGAAGGGAAGGGAAGGGAAGGGAAGGGAAGGGAAGGGAAGGGAAGGGAAGGGAAGGGAAGGGAAGGGAAGGGAAGGGAAGGGAAGGGAAGGGAAGGGAAGGGAAGGGAAGGGAAGGGAAGGGAAGGGAAGGGAAGGGAAGGGAAGGGAAGGGAAGGGAAGGGAAGGGAAGGGAAGGGAAGGGAAGGGAAGGGAAGGGAAGGGAAGGGAAGGGAAGGGAAGGGAAGGGAAGGGAAGGGAAGGGAAGGGAAGGGAAGGGAAGGGGGGAAGGGGGGAAGGGGGAAGGGGGGAGGGGGGGAGGGGGGAGGGGAGGGGGAAGGGGGGGAGGGGGGAGGGGGGAGGGAGGAGGGAGGAAGGGAGGGAGGGAGGGAGGGAGGGAGGGAGGGAGGGAGGGAGGGAGGGAGGAAGGAAGGAAGGAAGGAAGGAAGGAAGGAAGGAAGGAAGGAAGGAAGGAAGGAAGGAAGGAAGGAAGGAAGGAAGGGAGGGAGGGAGGGAGGGAGGGAGGGAGGGAGGGAGGGAGGAAGAAAGGGAGGAAGAAAGGGAGGAAGGAAAATCTTCCAAGCATCAAGAGCCAGGAGGAGTAGGAGTGGAAGAGGAGACCCAACCTTGCACAAGTCTTGTCCTAGTTTGATCCTCCACTTGGAGGAGTTCTTGAGATGCTGTCATGGTTTTGGCATGGTGCATAGAGAAGAAACAGCCACAAAAACACGTGTTAACATAATTTAATGTAATCATGAAGCAGTGTCTCAGGCACTGGAAGCTGACCTGGTGTCTTCACTTCCGTGGTGGAGGGTGATGGAGAGGCTTCAAATGTCCACTAGAACATTATGTGAGCCACATGGCGTTGTTTGGAGGCTCATAATGCAAGTGTCATGAGTACAGCCACAGCACTCTTGTAGGCACTGAAGCAGGACTGATAATTGCAGTTGCTGTAAACAGGGAGAGATTTGTACCTTCCCTTGATTCTACAGGTAAAAGACATCTTCAGACATTAGGGAAACTCTGCTACGAAGAGCCCTGCTCAGACAGCTGCTGAAAACAGCAGCAGCTCCATTTTTGCATTGTCACACGGAGATTAAGCAACTTTTCTAGCTGCATAGTCAGGGCTCCAGGTGTCAAACCCAATCTGCTAAGCCCTACACCAAAGCCCAAGGCATGGGACACACTCTCCTCCATTAGTAAGTCACCCAGCAGCTTCTGGAAAGGAAAACCATTAGGAGAAAAATCAAACAATGTAGTCTCCTGTTCTACAGGAGAGGGAAGCTTGTCTTGAATGCAATTTCAGTATTTCTAAATGTCTGGGGACTTCATCAGCTTTGATACATAGCACCCTCTAAACACTCACACAAGGAAAAGGATGCTCAGGGATGGAGGCCAGACGGGGTACATCACCAGGGGAAATGCTCAGCCTCCAACACCCCAAAAAGCAAAATCTTCACAGTGCCTGGTGTCAGAATGAGCCCTCCCCAGCACCCAACGGTGCTGAAATGAGGCCAGAACAGGTTCAGTGGGGAAGTCAGCAGGAGAACGGAGCAGGCACGGCTGAGCCTTTTAGAAAGAAAGAAGCTGCAATCTCCAGCCAGAAACCAAAGGCGGGGAATATTCTGTGTTAATAAACAAAATGAAAGAGAAAGTTAAAACCATCATTCTCCCTGTTATACTTGTGATGTGTTTGGCTTTCAATTCTCTTTGACAATCCGTAAGAAATTAACACCATGAGATATACAATTATTGTCAGATGTGAGCGGGGCAATCAAAGCATTTCAAATCAATGTTTTGTCAACAAAAATAAATGAATGTATTTGCCATGAAAATTCCCACAAAATATTGGCCCTTTTTCCCCCGCAAAGCTAGGAATCTCATTTTATATCAGCTCTGAAGTTCCTTTTCATCTGTCATCATATCTTGAAACGATAAGAATTACTCTCAGTAGGGAGTTATTTCTTTGCTTCCTTTTCAGCTCAAAATAGAAAACACTTTTTTTTAAAAAAAAAAAACTAATTTGAAATAAGCTTAATATCATCAGTGAAAATTCATCATCAGAACAGAAAGATCAAATCTTTCCACAGCTCATAATAAAGCAGGGAGCTCTCACCTGGTAACTGGTGCCTACCAGCTTCCAAATGCAGCTTCAATATAATTAAATAATAATAATCCAGAAGATACAAAGCCAGGGATCCTGGAGCAGTACTTAAAACTGTGCCACCTCCATTTCAGATGGCTGAATATGAATGCGGGTGATTTATTTGATTAATTAGCTAGGCAGGTTTCTAGCGACCCTCTGCTGCATTTTCTAGAGGCTGCATCCAAAGCCCACTTAAGCCAGTGTAATAAAATCTTTTGCCTACAAAGGGCCTTCAGATAAATCCATGGGCATGTGCCAAGGGTTAATTTCGGTTTCAGCTCAGGCTGGGTCTACTCCACTGCAGTCCCCAGTGGTTTCACTGGAGTTATTCCAGATTATCCAAAATGAAGGTTAACACAAACCAGATTTGGGAATGTGCACATGACTGTGCAGAGAAGAGATTTTTTCAAAGGCACTCGGAGACAATCCCTATCCTGGAGTGATCCTCCTCCAGTCCCCACTCCTCCCTGGAATTTTTCCTGGAATTTTTTGGGGGGAGGACAAATACTGAGGAGGGAGGTGATCTGTAAACAACATAGCTCCCCCAAAAGTGCTACAGCCGTTTGTAGCAACTGGAGCAAAGCGGTTTGGCTGGCACAAAATGCCATCTCCCCATCCCAGGCATCCCCCCAGAGCCGTGATCTCATTCCTCCCACCTTCCCAGAAGTGCCCCATCTGATGCCCCGAACATGACTGTTTGCTGCCATCTCCCCTGAAATTAAAAAGCTTGAGGGGGTTGGTGGCTGCAGACGAACATCCTGCTGTGCTGGGGTGGGCACCCATCATCCCCGATGCATCTCCGTCTCCCCCCGACACCCAACAAACTCCCAAATGTCCTAGAGACCTGACTCAAATGGAGAGGGAGGATGGAGGACGTTGTCCCCTTTTGGGGACACGTCCTTCAGGTCAAGGCAGGTCCTGAGCTCTGCTCCCAGGTGCTGCTGTGGATGGGGATGGCCATGACGGACGGATGCAGGCAGTCACGATGCCAGCACACATGCTGCTGCCCTTCCCACAGAGACAGCTCATTTTAAGGCTTCCACTCGCAGTGTGTAGTGGTTTGAGGAGGAAGGAGGGAGTCTTTATCTCGTTTTTATTTCTTGGGAGGGAAGGAAGAGAAACCCCACAGCCCTCTTGCACTACATAGCAGGGATGGGAGCCGCGTTCCCACGTCTCTGAGCCTAGGAAGGTAATTGCCTGTCTCGCACCAATCCCTGAGAAACCTTTAATATGTGTCTCCGCCAACTTTGAGGCCTTGTCCAATCTTGACAAATTGTAGTGGAACAAATCCTGTTTGGTCGTAATGCAGCGATTTGAGGGAAGATGGACTCGGGAGAGATGGCAGGTCCCGCGTAGCCACTTAATGCGGTCGGGCTGGGGGTGCTCAGCGGAGGCAGAGCAGGCTGCTTGAGAAGTGTCCCCCCGTGTCGGGAGGGATGGGTCAGGACCCCACCCCAAATGGTGCCCCCATCCCAGCCCCACGAGATGCTGGCAGGGATTCCTCGGGGACTTTCCTCCCTGCCAGCTGGGGAATGCCAGCTTCACTCCCCAAAAGACGGCTTCGCAAGCGGGCTGAATATTTCACCCCATCTCACAAAGGAGCTGCATGGCGCTGGGCATTCCCCCTTGGTACGTCTCTTGAGGACTTCAAACCACCCTCCCTTGGCCATCCTGGTGGCTATTTTTAATCCAAGCCATCCAGAAAAGATGCCTGGGGCAGGGACAGGCATTGACATCAGCTGTGGATCTCCTGTTCAGCCAGGAGAAAAAGCATCCATCAGATGGCAAAGTTATCCCCCAGATGGACCAGGGCCTTGGTACCAGGTCCTAATCCCACCAGCTGGCATCTGAAGGACATTGGAAATACCCTGCTAGATCCAGTTTTATTCCTTATCCCAAATAAAAATACATGAATTTGGAGAGGAGGAGAAAGAAATTTCACCTTACCATATATACAATCACATCCATGTAAAGCTGGAATTTGATTTTTGATCATTAAAATTAAGACTACAGGGCTGACAGAACACGACATGTTAAAGGCACTGACAAACTTGCACTTCTAACAGCCCTCTGCATACAGGTATAACCTATTTGCCAGGAGATGAATGTTAGTCCCCAGTGCAGAGCAAATAAAAGAAAATCCAAAAATGTACCACATCAGGAAATTGACAGGGAATAAGCTGTTTTACTAAATCTATGACTGAAAATATATCAGCTGAGTGATACTGCTGGTATTAGACTGGGTCACAGTTTTGAATTTCCTATCCTGCTTCATCCCAAATCAAGATATATATATATATAAAATAGACATGCATAGATACTTAAATGTGTATTTATAATTATATTTTTATGTATGTATGTCTGTGTGTGTGTATATATATATATATATATATACACAAAAGAAGAATGTTTGAGAAAGGACCAATCCTAAAAATATTTTTTAACACATTCATGCTTTGATTTTTGAGTGTATCAAATTATCAAATTGTATTGGGAATTATAAAATCAAAATGAACCTTTCTGACTGGGTGGAAATGCCACTGTAATTCCTTGCAAATCCTAGAATAAAATCTATGTGTCCTCGCAAAAGTTGCTTTTTTTCCCAATTTCTGTTGAGTTGACTTTTCCCAACCAACATCTCCCATCTCAAGACATTTGACAAGTTCAGTTCACCTGGTATAAAAATTTGATTACTCTTTTAGCAGTTTAAAGACTTGTTGGTTTTTGTTGTGGTTGGTTGGTTGGATGTTGTTTTTTTTTTGTTTGGTTGGCTGGTTGGTTTTTTTTGTTTGTTTTTGTTTGTTTGTTTGTTGTTGATGTTTGTTTGTTTGTTTTAAGCAGAAAACCAGAAAGACAACACATGTTCATATGGTTTTCAGGCAGACCATTTCCCCCACAAACCTATCTCAGCCTCAGTTGGCCAAATTCTGCCACCGTGAGCCCCATGCAGCAATCATCACGGCTATGTTTGAGACCAGGATTTACCTCTTCATTTCACCTAACCAATCAGCAAGAAAGTTACACCACCAGAAAAACCTTCTAGCTGCTCGTTTACACCATTTCTCCCTCAGTTTTCAGTCCAGCAATTAAATAAAGATCAAGGTTTACCTGAACATGTTTGATTTCCTGCAAATCTTCACTCTTTAGTTTCTGCAGAGAAATTTCTGTTGCAAGGAAATTGTTAAGAGCGTGCTTTTTGCTGTTTCTGTTTAGACAGCAAGGTTGGATAAGTATGTAGACAGAACAAACAAATCTGATCTTATGTCTCCTCCTCAAAAGTGCTGGTGCTGGATGTTTGGGGAAAAAAATTTCAAAATATGGCAAGTGTGGAGCAATCTTTCTCTGGACAGGTCACCCCAGCTCCCTTCAACAGGCGGGTTATGGATCACCAGAGCTGGGTGCTGTTCTGAGATCTCACTTTCCAGAGACAAATTTCTGCTGAAAAGTGAGAATATTGACTATTAGGAATTTGATTAGCTTTTTTTTTTTTTTTTTTTTAAGGAAGATTCTGAAAAACAGGGATAATCACAGCTTGAAAAGCTCGGTTTTGCACACACATTTCTGCCTGGGGATTTCCAAAAAAGAAACAGCTGAAAATGAGGCGTGCAAGCAGGCAAAGCAAGTTTGTTTGCAGCGTTTTGCTCGCTGCCTTCTCTCCCCATGCAGGAGGCAGAGCCTGCATGGAGTCTTTTAGGGGTTTTAGGGATCTTTTAGGGTATCATTAGCCCTGGTACAGGGGAGCCTGTATTGCCAGGGCTACAAATTGCAACAAACCAGGCTGTTTCACAGATGTACCGGAGAGCAGAATTTGAGTACCTGACTGCAGAGCAGTTTTACTTATTAGCTTGTGGTCAAATGCAGTGCAATTATGTGGTGAGATATTGGAATGTGGGCTGAGCTTTACCCACAGCAGTGCTATTTGTTTGAAACCGAAAGCAATCGGAAGGAAAACAAGCTATTTGGCCTCAGACCATTGAAAGCAATAGGCAGTTACAAGGTCAAAAGCTTTGGCTGGCTGCAGTGGATTTAGGAGAGAGAGGAATCTCCCATAGCATTTATGGAACTCAGGCACTAAAATAAATACTGGAGGGCAGAGCTGGTGGATGTTGCCCACAAAATCGAGGCACTGTTCATAGCCAGTGGAATGGGTGCATATTTAATGGCAACATGCTTAGCTCCGTCTCAATCAGAGAGTCTCATCACTTTAGAAATGTGATATAAAATATATTCTAGGTTGTGTATGTTCAGTGTTTACAGGTGCATAAGGGATGTAAGAAGAGGTAGGAGATTATGTCCTTTTACTCCATGTTCCTCATGCTCTTAGGCACAGGGATTTGGGGAAATATCTGAGCAGTCATCCCAAGGGAATGCCAAATCCACCTCCATCATGTTTGCATCCTCAGCAATGTGGGACTCCAGGGTTAACTCCAGGTTATCACCTCCAGATCAAACATCTCATGTTTGCTCTGCATGGACGCCAGCTCCATTGGCAGAGGCCTGGTCTCCAGGACATCCAAAGAGAAGCAAAGAGGAAATAGAGACACATCTCCCAACCCAGGTACAGCACTTGGCCAGGGTCTGCTTGGGTTTCCCAACACCCGAATCCCACAAGCTTTCTCAAAAAGAGGACTTGAGTGCTAGGAATTAGACACCTAGAGGACTGAAAAAGAGATTGGGCAGGAAAAGTCAATGAACTGACACTCTCAGGAAGTGTACTGCACATGCATGACCCGTCCCAAATGTCTATCTGCAGTCCTGGGGTGAAATACAGCAGCCCTGCTGTCCCTCGTCTGAGCAGGTAGCATCAGACGAGGAACAAGAAGACAACTGAGTTAGGCTAACGTGATGGATGAGCTGGAGAAAATGGGAGCAAAGGCTGAGAAACCTCAGCCACACTGAAAAGAAGTCACAGCAAGCCCAGCACAACCCTGCTCATCTCCAGCTCTGGTGTTGTTCAGAGTGGATAAATCTACACAGCCACAGATTTGTCTGCCTGTCAGGGGAGAGGGAAGGGAGATGTACTTTATTTCCAATCCCAGTGCTTTTGATGAGCTGCAGTATTGCCCTTCATACTCCTCCAGTCTCAATAAACCTGGCTAATTAGCATCCTGACCACTCAATTAATTAGGCAGTACACTTAATTATGACAAACTACATTATTCGCTATAGCCCAGAGTCCAATGGACATTAGCGTCAGGTTATGTTCAGTAACAATTTGATTTGAGAGGGAGTTTATTGACCAGAAAAGACATATGATGAGATTAAAATAATCAGTAGAACTAGCTCAGTGCGATTGGCTTGTCGTAGCTGTGGGCTTGGGTTATAAAGACATCGAGGATGGCCAAATTAGTCGCTTCATTCTCATTAAGAGCCACTGCATAAATGGAAAGATATTGGCAGAGTGGGAAGGGAGAGGCAGCCAAGCTACAAGAGGAGTTCAAATAAGATGCAAGAAGGTGGGTTTGGTTTGGCTTCTTCTTTCTCTTGATCATGTCCCTGCTCTTTGCCAAGGATAAAGGAGAAGCCCAGAAATGTTGCTGCTGCCAGAGTGGGGCGGGACAAGGATTGCCCATATACAATACGGGCCACTTCACCCCAAAAATATCTATGGCTTTTTCTAAATAGCTTTCACTGACCTGCCAATGTTTCAGGGGGTCACACATCCTGCTGTGGGGTTGACCTAACCCAACTGCATCTACATGGCAGTGTTGGAGATCTGTGAGGCCAACCACCCTGCCTGCTTGCTAGCACAAGTGCTCCTGATCTTCACATCACTGCGTGAACCTTTGAGGCGATGGAGACCATCTCACGAGTGGCCACGGGCAATTCAGCCAGAAGTAGGGATGAACCCTCTTCTTTGTCGGTTTAATACCAATGCAGATGATGGTGGCAGTAGCTGTCAGGGCTCTGTGGGTCCTAAAAAGTAGACCCTGACTTGCAAGCTCTGCCCTGTCCTTCTCGGCCAACACTGAAGTTGTCCCCATAAGGGATCTACAGCAGCCCATCTTCACGATGTAGAACTCAGTAACGTGGTTTAATGGTGGACTTCAACACCAGGCTAAAGGTTGAACCAGATATCTTAGAGGTGTTTCCAACCTGAATGATGTTATGATTCTATAAACTATTTTATTCTAAGAAATCAGTGAAATATTCAAAATAGAAAAAGTTAGAGTGAATATAAACTGGATGTAGACACTTTAATCAACATCTCAAGGGACAATCCGCATGGCAATAAATAAACACATCCATACATCCATATACACATACATGAAATATGACAAAGAAGGGTCCACAGTGAGGGGATGGGGAAGGTAGAGATTTACTGGTGAATCTGATCCAGCTCTTTGCATATCCAGCACAACTTATTTCTCCCAATAGCTTCTGGTAGTGGTGCCCAATAAGGTTTGTGGATCTCCTGCATCTCCATCAAGGCTCTGTAGATGAAGGTTTTCATTGATACAGGGTCTCTTGCTCCTTATTTTTATTTATCAGTTGGAAGGACGAGTCCCAGGAACCACACTGATACTCTTGCAGCTTTGAGACCAGGAGAGGTTTAATTTTTGACCTGCTGGGAAATTCATTCCCATCTGAGAGTTCCCATGAGAGTTTTCTCCTCAGACACCTGGTTCCTCACACAGCAAATCTTGGGTCAGGTGTGAACAGAAATAAATCCTCTGCATCCAGATCACGTCTTATGACCTGGATTTTTTATATTTTTTGCAGTACTTCATTTGTCAAAATCTATTTGATATATTTCTATGAACTTAGGATTATTCTGCCAGTAAAGGTTAAATTTACTGGTGTTTTCTTACATTACAAAATAAAAGGAAATTATCACACCTCAATGATTTTGAAAATTTTGGGGAGGTTGGAGACAAAGTTCTCAAGTTAGACTATGGGAGCTTCACTTTTACCCAATTCAAAAATTAGAGCATGTGTGAAGAGAAACCCAGGTTCAAATCCACTCTTCCACATACGGAGAAGTCCTTTCATGGATGTGCCTTCCTAGTTGAAGAAGACACACCAAAATGCCAGTTTTGTGGCACTTTGGAGGGACTCCAGGAAGCAGCAAGCTCGGACAAACACAAGTTGTCCTCAGGACCAACGAGGGGGCTCAGCTCCGTTTTATTCACCATTACAGATGCAGCACATCTCAGACCACACCTGAGTATCTCACCATGGCCCCAGGCTGTCCCCAGCCACTATTAGTCTGTTCTCTTCTGTTGCCATTTCTTTCCTAGGGGCACAAGGAGACGTTCATCATCCAAAACTCTTGATCTGGCAAGCGCAAGGTGGAAGCTTTGCACAGGAAAATGAATCGGCCACATCTGAGATGAGTTTCCCAAAACACTGTACATGCTGCAGAGTATCCCCCCTGGAAATTTTTTCCTCCTAAATTGTGAGAAAGTTAAAAATATTTACCAATATTTGATTTGATGGGGAGGGGGTATTATTATTTTAAGCTTCTTGGTCTTCTTTTTTTTTCTTTTTGCCATAGTTTTATGTAAGCTTTTCCTTGTCCTGTCCCTACTTCTCCCCCCATCAGGAACCTAGGAACCAGAGAAGAAAATAAACCTAGTTGTTTTCAAAAAGGTTTTCCCGTGGGAAGAATATAGAGTGAAAATACACATTTATCTTCAAAATGCAAATATAGTTTCTATACCAGCTTTCAATGACTTGAAATGCAATGGGAAGTTTGGAAGGCCTGGCCAAGGGCAGAGTTAAGGCTCTTTGGACACTGGCAAGCTGAATACCTTAACACACTGAATTTCTTTTAAGTTTAACATTAACTCTGCAGGTCTAGGTTTATTGTCCTTGGCTCCAGGATAATTATAACATCCCTGTAATTTATTTTGCCATAATTACTGATATGCACTGCCAACTTTAACTGTGTTTTAGGACTGATGCCACAGTCCCATGGGAGAAGGTGGTGATCCCTTATGTTGCGAGTGGATGGAAAACACTCAGTCCCATTCAGAAAAATAAAGGGCATCCATAATGTTCGCAGAATGGCTCCAGGCTAAGGCTAGTGCTGGCTTCAGTCCATTGGGAACAACAAGGGAACCAGCATTTTTGAGAGAGGGAGGTACTCTTCCCAGTAAATGGCTGTATCCTTCAGCCTTCACTGAAGGAGAATATTTCAGTTATAAAGAGTAATGGAGAAGAGGAGGAATAGCCATTAATCCTAAGGAAAGCCTATTCAAAGGCAACCCATGCCCAGTACTGAATGGAGTTTCAGCTGTGCACAGGGTCCAGATCTACCTTATTCTGCTATCAAGATCATCAAGGGCAAAGGCAAAAATAATTGTCACTCAAAAACAGACTAAATTACTATTACATTCCTAGGTTAACGAGCGGATTTCCTGCTAATTCACATAAAACCGCTGGTTCTGACAGCACGAGGGCTGTGGTTTGGGAAAGATGACCTATGACCTGCAGCTATCTTCATCCCATGTAGCAAAACGTTCTTCCGCAGGGTCTCAGGCTTGGGGAAAGCAGGTACATGAGGTGGGAGTGCAACCAGCACCTGGGCTTCTGGGATAGCCATGTATTTGACACTTGCCATCTCCAGTGTGGCTGCCATGTAGTGTTTCAGACAGGATTCTCTTGACGTTCCAGCTTGCCAGCCCCAGGAAGGAAAGGCAAAACCCAGCCACATGGGTCCAAGAGCAAACACACTCCATTGTCCCAAGAGCATGAGCAATTTCCTATGGGTGAGGAAAGCTGGAACAGAGCTGCTGTAGCTCTGTGAGACGGAGGGAGATGGATGGGCAATCAGGCAGAGCAATGCACATGAGGAAATCTCAGACCTTCCTTTCTCTTAACAGCTAATTCGCAGAAATGAAGCCCAGGAGAAAACGCTGAACTCAGAGGCAATCCCTCAGTGAGGATGAGACACAAATCAGGAGACAGGAGGAGGGCTGATCTTCTCCCCTCGCCTCTGCTGCAAGTGGTGCAAAGAAGACATTAGCTCATAACACAAAGCTGTAGAGTTTATCGCTCTCTATTCTCACAGAGAGCAGAGCTAGGGGAGATGTTTTTTACCAAAAATCTCTTACAGCCAAAAAATTGAGTTTTAACAATATCAAAGCATTTCTCAGATACATTTTGATTTCATTGAATTTTTGGTGCTTAAGTTCCCTTCCTAATTCCAAGAAATTAAAAATAGAATGAAATGCACTAAAAGAGACATTTTTATTTTGCAGCTGGGAACAACTATTCAAATCTGTCTTGAAAAAGGGGCAAAACTTGCAGCCAACTTGGAGCGTTCCTAATTGAAACGAAATATATGCAGCCCTCTCACAACCAAACATCTCAATTGGCCAAAGTCATTTTTTCCAAACAGTCAATCTGCCGAAGTACAGAAAGAAATATTCATTTCCACTCCAATCCAATTCTGAGAATACTGATGTACTTGTTTTTTGTATCTGCCCTTCACTAAGAATTACCCAGTCTCTCTTCCTCTACAAATTCCCCTGCTGGGTCTCTGCTCTCCCCGAAGCAGCACCTCCTAGCAGATGAACCCGCAGATTTCAGCAGTCTGGTTGCGTTGCTACCTGGAGCAGCGTGCACCAGCATCCCTGTTCATCCCCCCACAACTTCAGCCCATCCCCAACTTCAGCTGATCAACTTCCACCCCTTGCCAATCCCTTGTACTCACGTGGTGCTGGCTCTGGAACGACTTCCAAAGAAGTTTGGGCCAACAGCTTAAAATATGGGATGGATCCTTTCCCAGTTCCCTTCTCCTAAGCAAGGATATATTGCTGGCTGCACCCTACTCACAGATAATCAGATCATGCTGTGGCTTATTTTTCCTTTGAGCACAGCTCCTGGTTCTGGCAGTGAGTTCAGCCACAGAGAGAGCTTCCCCATGGACTTCAGGGTTGGGCCATGTCAGGGGAATGTATTTTTTTTACAGAGATGCTCAACACGGAGCCTTTCAGAAGCTCATCCCCTGCCTGCAGAAAAGGACCCAGAGGGAAGGACCATCTTCTGACCAAGCCTGCTCAGTGGCACGTGTGTGGTGTAACACACTCAGGCTCTGTCTGCTGGATGATTTGCATGGAAAGGAGTGGATAGGGGAAGGATAAGAGTCAAGGATTTCTCCCCATACGCCTCTACCCAGCACCAAAAAGGCTGCAAGCAGCTCTTCCCTGTGAGCCCATCCTCCTGCCCTACCCAAAGAGTTCAATAGATATTCTATTAACTGCCTGGAAACTGGATGAACTTGGGCAGTCTGGGAGTGGGCAGGGGACAGATTTCATTAGTCTGAAAGTTTTTAATGATAACCTTTCACCTGGAGGTCATGCATCATTTCTCCAACCACGGTTCTCTCTGCGAAACTCACTCCTCCTAGCCCACTTCAGGTGTTAGCCCTCCACAAGCAGCAGCAAAATCAGGAATGCAATCATGGATGGATTCCCAGAGCATCATCTTTCAGGGATCGTGCACTCAGAGATCTGAAGCATCATCTGCATCCAGACCAGCTGTGAGGAGGGGAGGGCAACGTGGCAGTGAGGGAACACAAGGGTCCACATTCCCACCATCCTTTTGAGGAGCAGAGCTAAGCCCTGGTGAGGAACATATCTGGAGATAGCCCTGGGATAGCTCTGGGCACAGCCTGAGCTCCCATCGCCGAGGACTCCCCAGCTCCTCCTGACACAGTTCTTGCAGAGATTTTGGAGATTTTGCTCCCCACGGAGTGCATTCACAGGGAAGAGGAAAGAGTGCAGAGAGCACGAACCTATCCCAGGTCTGGCAAGGGTAAATGGCATTTTTTAATGGAAGACACCAAGACAGGACTGGCTGGAGTGAACCCAGCAGAGCAAAGACTGATGGAGGCCACCCCACACTGCTGTAGTCAGTAAGTTGAGCAGTTAGGGCAGGGAATCCATTTCTCCTTTGGCTTTGCAAGGCTCAGAGCAGGAAATTGCCTCTCATCAAGGTGTTACTATCGCTCACACACCATGAAAATGCTGCAGCCCCACTGCCCAGGGTTCCTGGAGGACTGCTGTCATGAAGGGCATACACCATGGTCCCTCTGCAGACAACAAACATCATGCAAAGAGAGTGCAAAGTGAAGGAAAGGAAGCCTTCATCTGCTTCATCCAAATGGGGATCATGGTGGAGGGCAATGGGGAAGAACAACCAACAGGCAGGGTGACAACTCATGCTAGAGGGTGGAAAATGGGGAATGTGTCTGCCCAGGAGACAAGATGATGGAAAAGACAGATTTAGGAACTGGTAGGAAAGGGAAGAGAAATAGGACATATGGGCTTACTGAACAAAAGGCACCGAAGCAAATTCTTCAGAGGTCTGTGAGCTGCAGAGGCTGAAGAGGTAATAATTTGCTGTACTGACCACTTGGGAGGGGAGAAAGACCTGCGAGGCAGTCCTCTCTCCGTCTCACTCTTTCTTTCTCTCCCTCCCTCTCAGACAATCAAGTGAATTAAGTTTGCAGAGTTACGTAGGAGGCATCGGGCGTCAGATACAATTACTCACCCGCTGCATCATAATTACTGCAAATGGTCCATTAAAGGAAAATTATCATCAATATGATATTATCAGACAGCGGGTAAATGAATAAAGGAAAGTGCTTATTCTTCCATTGTCCTGTTAATAGAGACGTCTTTGAAATTGATAATGTGAAGGATGCCACCTCACTGGGGACTGTGGGCCAGCGGGATGTGGAGGGGTGCTGTGGGTGAGAGCACACAAAAGGGATGAAGGTGTGAATGCATGTTCACACCTTGCTTTGACTGTACAAGCAGCGGATGGGAACAGACCAAGACTCTTGTGTAAGGGGCTGTCTTTGTGCAGGACATCCTCAGGACACCTCACATCCTTCTCCCCAGGAATCAGGCGCTGCCTTTCTGCAGACAGTGCTGCAAACTCAGTGCCTACAAACATTAGCAGAGCAAAACCCAGCCCAACGTGCAAGCCCACAGCCAGACCAGGTCATTGGCCTAACCTATTGCTATTAGGAATGCTTTTATTAGGAGTGCTTTTTATTAGGATTGCCTAAATTATTGCTGTCTTGTGCTTTTCCCTGGTCACTGCACCTGGAGATAAGGGGGATCAGAGCTGTTAATCGTGAAAACACTTTCATGCTCGTTGTGATGAAATTAGGCCACAACTGCAGAAAAGCATCATCTAATCTCAGCTCTGGATCAGCAAAAGTGATGTTTCTGTGCACTGTTGTGCTCTGAGTGTTGGATATCTCTAGGAAGCTCCACCCTAACTGATGGAACCAGTGCGTTGGAGGCAGAGGGCTGGGGACATTTGTGCTGGAGCAAGAAACATCCCATGCCCAGGACAGCATGAGGTATCCTGCAGACTGAAGAAAGCAAGGAGACAAATCGATGAGGTCTGGCTCCCTTGGGTCACCAGGAGATGTCCCGGATGCTCAGACCACCCAAATTAAGTCTCTCTGCAGCCCAATTCTCTTCCTGGAAAATCCCGGGGCAGGGCAAAGGAGTGTAACACCAAGTGTTACGGTTGCAACAGCCTCTTCAAACCTTCCAGACTGTGATCAGATGGCACAGAGCTGCAGTACTAAAGCAAGCAGGGCCCTTCCAGAGCAGAGAGCACGGGACAAAGAGCAAGAGTACCTGGATTTCGTAGTTATTGCTGAAGAGGAATAATGCAAGAAAGGTTAAAATTCTTGTTTTACACATTAGGTCGGTGCTTTTCCACCTGGGGCTCACAGGCTGCAAAAGCTGTGTCTGTCCTAGGAAATGAAATGGGTGCAGAAGTACTTCCTAGCTGTGAGGCCAAAACCTTCCGCCCTCACCAACGTGCGAAATAGACTTCCAGCAGCCACTGAAACTCTGCTAATTAATACCAGTCAATTTACTAGAGTAGGCATGGCCAAAGGTTAGTTCTGAGCTATTTTCAAAGAGTAACTAAGTGAAACGAGCCTCTGAACTGTCGGTTTACGTTTACTACAGTGGAGGTTGAAGCTCCGCTAGTAAAATTAAAGGGCCACAATTTCAAACAGACAAAGAGAGACAGGACATAGTGGCCCAAAGTTATCACAAGGTCTACACTGTAACGTGCACAATTTTGGGTGAAAGGGAGGTCTGAACCATGCCAGGAGCTGCTTGGAAGAGAAGTGGACACCCAGGACCCTTTGAAGCTGCTTTATGCCACATGGTCTGCCCAGTAGTGACTTAGAGTCACAGAATCATCAAATGTTTTAGGTTGGAGAAAGCCTCCAAGATCATGGAGTCCAACCATGAACCAAGTCTACCACCAAGCCGTGTCCCTGAGCACCACGTCTACATGTCTTGCAAATACCTCCAGGGATGGGGGCTCAACCACTTCCCTGGGCAGCCTGTTCCAATGCCTCACCTCCCTTCCAGTGAAGAAATTTTTCCTAATATCCAGGTATGCTCCTGGTGACAGTTTGTGGTCCAGAACTTCCCTAACTAGCACTGATGTTGTCTGCATGCCCAGAGCCATCTCCAGTGGCACTAACCTCACAGAAGTCCCATATTGAGGGGACACCCAAGGGACACAAGGGTGGGTTGCTCTCCAGACTGGGCAGTTTGCAGATTCCCAGAAGCCACCCGAGACCCCATGGGCTGCATGCAAGGCCAGGAGCACCCAGGACTGGCTTGCAGCTGAGACGTTCCTTTCCTGGCCCTCCACATGTGGTGGCATTTCCCCTAAATGCTTCCGATATCCACCCGGGAGGTAAGAGGGAACCAAGGGAAGACAACCCCAGTTGCAGGATCGGGGAGCATCTTCAGTCTGGTTGCCTGCCACACTCCCGTGGCGAAGCAGGAGAAACACCCACCACTCACATGCCTCTGAGGTGACCTGCTATAACCTCATGCCTTCTCCCTCCTCCATCACACCGGTGGCTGAGCACCAGGGTGACGGGGGCACTTGTAAAGCCAAGGAGAGGTAAAGGGTCTCTGCCCAGGATGGCCAGCCCCAGTCCCTAGCTCTCCATGCTCTGCCAAGAGCCCCCTGTCCCAGGAGGGCCGGGCATAGGAAGCCTTCACGGAAAAGTGAGCATCTGGCCAGGAATACGCCTGCGGGGCCAGGTTTGGTAAAGCGGCACGGAGCTGCATCGGTCTCAAGTGTAAAAAATAGTCAGTGAAGGGAGTAAAGCGGATCTGCTGCTATTCATTTCACAGCTGTAGTGGGATTAGTGGAACGAGGGCGATGGGGTAAGCTGCCCCTTTTATCTCATTCAAACATGTTGCTAATTCAGCAGAGCACCGCAGCCAGGAGCAGCTCCCAGCCTAATCCACTGTATCATTCTCACCCAGCGTGAAGAAACGAGAATTTTAATCCGCTCCCCGCCCCCCGCCCCATCAGCGGCTCCAGCAGGCTCTGCCTGGCCTAACCAGGCATGGGGACCACTCCACGCCTGGCATCGCTCCCCCAGTCCCAAGGGGAGCTGGCAGAGGTGGCTTCTTGGCTGCAGCACCCGTCCTCTGCTCCAAGGGCTGAACTGGGCTTTTGGAGGTCCCACCTGGCTCCTGGGTGGCCACAGGAACAAAATAGTAAGAGCATCAAGAGTAAATGCATCTCGAGGGGTTGAACGGGTTGCTTTGGTGTGTGAGTTGGGTCTTCCTCCAGGTTCGGAAGGACGGCAGTAGAGGGGAGGTGATTCTGCAGCAAGCAGCAAAGCAGAGTGCATAGGCACAGATATTGCCCCAGACAGACCTCCAACCACGGGAATTTAGGAAGAAGAGACACCAGAAGGTGACAGTAGTTGTGGTGTCCAGGTCTTGTCACCCTGTGGCCCTTCCCTGAAAGACAGCTGTAATTCTACAGGGGGCTCAGAGATCCCCTTCCAGGCAACATCCACCTCTCAGAGTCATGCAATGAACTGTGAGCTGTCTTCCTTGCTCTGGAAACACAATCTTTGAACAGGCTTTCACCACGAGGAATGCCACTTGAGATGGTTCCCTTCTGAAAGCCAGACCTTCTGCACTCCCAAGCCTTTCTTTCAGCCATGACTTTCTTCCTCCTTTTCCATGTGGAAATACTGATCCACAGGCTCCCCTCCCGCATTTCCACCCATGAATCCCAAAGCACTTTTAGGACCAAGCATCACAGCCCAACGTGTCAGAGGACAAAAATGAGGTGGAAGGGGAGCTCTGCCTTACCAGGGGTCACACAGCCGAGTCCTGGCAGGCTCCAGAACTTGAGAAGTGCAGAGCTTGAACTCAAGCCTCTGAACCTTCAAGACCATGCCCAAGAGTAAATTTTAACGAAGAGGCACGATTTCCAAAACCTACTGTAAATCTTACACAAATATCTGTCTGTATAGCCGGCGCTGATGCCCTGTTCTCTCCACTGATAGCACACCAGCTAACGTGCATTCAGACACACCACCAGTGTGGACCAGCAGTACGTGGCTCTCACTGTGTCTCTCTGCTTGTGATGCCATCAGTTCAGTAAAACTTGTGTCCAACAGCCTAGAAACAGGAATCCTTCTTTGTGACTAGCAGGGGTTAAAACAGTACCTGCAAACAAGGCAGTGATAGCAAAGCCTCCAAAAGCATCAACAGTTACGAACCTTGAAGTCACTTTCAACCCATTCAAGTTCTGTTGGGCACCTTTTAAAATTCCTGATGTCTAAATTGTGCTTCCTGTGTCTCCATCAAAGAGCTAAGTAGTACCCCTAGGCTCCCCTGCCCTACCCGGAGTGATGCCCTGCAGCCTTTCCTCGCAGCATAGAAGTCCTCCAGAGCTGAAGGGGTGCCCTGGATCGAGCCAAGCACAGGCTCAGTTTTGGGCTTTAGGGCAAATTGAAGCCCAGTAGGGTGTTAAACCAATATATAAGTTGTACGGATCACCCTAACAAACTCCTAAGCACTGCAAGCCCCAGTGTCTTAGCAACAATACTGCTGACGGGAAAGGGGGAAAAAATACAAAGAAACGCACAACACAGTCTGATAAGTTTCCCTGGACTTCAGCAACACCGAGTATCATGCCTTCAACTTAAAGACTGTATCTGTGGTGTTTCAGGTGGGAAGAAATCCTTAACAAATCTAATGCAAGAATGTCACTCCCAGGGTCATATTTGTCCCCTTTTCTATAGGGAATGGCTGAAGTGTGTTCTGATGGAATCCAAATAAATGCACAACTGATGAAAATCAGCATCAGCTCAAAGCTGGCATCCAGCTCCAGAGATATCAGCCGGTTTGGCGACACTCTGTGCTCAGGGAAACAGGGTGACCCTGCAGGAGGTGCTGGGGACCTGAAGCAGAGTGGTCACCCTATGTGAGGGAGGATAGGGAGGATGCATAACAAGTTTTTATGCTAGAAAGTGGGAGCCCCCATCCTGAGTCCAGGGCGTGCCTGACTGCAAGGCAAATGCCCTCTGTGCTCAGAGGAGATACTTAGAGGTAAATGTAGACACCAAAGCCTGGCTTCCTGCATCTCCCCGTTCCTCGCGGTGCCTGTGTGTCCTTGGATGTGACGGGAGATCTCCACTGAAACAGCACAAGTATCTCTTGCTTCCTCCTAGGGCTCAGCCCGTCCTCATGCAGAGGAGAGGGCCCATGGCAGAGCAAATCACAGATGAAAAGCCAAAACTGAGTTCCAGACCTGCCCTGGTGCACTACAGCATCAGGAAAACATCCAAAGGCAGGCAAAGAGGATGGATGCTCCTTCGCAGAGTGCCAGGGTGATACAAGTCCCTGCTTCCCTTGGGGACCAGCCCCAAGGACGCAGAGCTCCTGTGGGGTGCTTGGTGCCTGATGGATACCCCACCTGACTTACCCCTAGTCCCTCCTGCCCCCTCATCCCTCCCAGGACCTCTGTGGCTGGGGCTGAGAACCCCAAACTCACCCTCCCCGGCCCCAACCCCCCCCTGCCTGGTCCAAGGCTCCTCCCCGACCACCTCCCTCCCCACAAATCCCCTGAACCTCTTCCAATTGCACACCAATAAAAAGTGCATTATTAACACCCCTCCATCTCCGCTCCCTCACGCTCTCTGATGGGCAATGAAACCTCTCTGAATTATGCCGCTCGGCATGCTTACAATTTAATTACATTTAAAGTCAATCAGGAGCTCCTGGAGCTGAGTGGCTGTTAAGGGGCTGGAGGGGAGGGGTGGGAGGAAGGGATGGGACAAAGACCCCCGGAGCTGATGCACACGCACACATGCCTCCTGCAAAACCATTAGCATCAATCTATTTTCTGCCCCTCATCCCCTTCCCCCTCCTCCCTGCCCACCTTGCTGAGCCCGCAGCTTCCCCCTAACAAAGTCCTGCAGGGAACCGGGGGGAGATAGGAAGGGAGGTGGAGAGGGCTGGGAAGAGGGGGGACAAGGCAGGCAGCAAGCAGCCTTCCCTGCTCCCCGCCACCTCCACCCCCGTGTCATTGAGGGATGGCACATGCCTTGGTTTTAATTAGATGGAGGTAATTGCCTCGGTGCAGAATAACATTGTTCGCGCCAGTGGGAAGTGAGAGGGGCTTCAGGCTTGGCTGCCCCCAGGAGCTGGGGGAGGGAGGGCCTGGACTGAGTGATGAGGCTCATTTGTTGCTCCGAGAGGACAAGGACAACGGGGTGGGTTAACCCTTGCACCCCCGCACTGCCAATGAGCCCGCTTGTGTCCAAAAGCAGGAGGGGAGTGGGTCCAGCCTCGGGGTATGGGCAGGTCTGGGGGCTGAGATGGGCTCTGCTGCAAGTCCCCACTGTGTGAGCCTTGTGGGAGGCTCAGAGCACCCTGTGGGGAGAAAAAGAGGGAGAATAGTCTGGCCACAAGCTGAAATCCAAGCTACAGTACCCCAAAGGGGAATGGAAGGGTCGCCTGAAGTCCCTGCACATTGCAGTGCGCAGCCTGGGTATGGCAACGTGCAGCAGGAGCCCTCGGGACAGCTCAGAGCATCACCGTGCGTCCCGGCACGGATCACAGCCTGTAACTCAGACAGAAACCGGGACCCTGCAGCCCCAACCTCATGCTTGCTCCCTGGCCTCCCGGTCCTGGTGGGCAAACCCTTCCTGACCCCAGGAGACAAGCAGGTTGAGCCCTGGAGCATGGCATTTGATGGTCACCTGCAGAACAGCACGGTGGCCTCATCCGTAACGCCTGCCAGGGGATCACCCTGGCCCCAGCCCGTGTCCACAAGCTGCTGGGACCAGCTGGGTGGTTTAGGGTTTAACTATGGGTTAACTATGGGTTTAACTATGCCGACAGCTAGGGAAGGTGGCTGAAGGTCTGTGCCCTGGTCCCCATTAGCATGCAAATCCCAATGATGGTGGCTGCACCCCAAAGCCTTGCCGGGTGCACATCTCCCCCCCCCCCCCCCCCCCTCGGGGACATTTGCACCAGCAGATGGAAGCTGACTCAGGAGCTGCACTTTGCCCTGAGCACGCCGGGGCACCCGGTCTCTTTGAAACAAGCACTTTGAAAACTCCCACAAAGGCTGTAGATAGTCAAACATCTCCTACACGGCCCCAGCAGCTGGGCTAAATATTTATGAGGGATGTCAGGGCTGTGTTTCAGGACACACGCCAAACACTAACCGCTTGAGGTTAGCAAGAAACTGCCCCCATTGGCATATTATTGGATAAGTGTCCATTACAGGGGCTGACTCCTTCCTCTGAAGCAGATGGGAGGGGATGCTCTCAGAGACAGGATATTGGATGAGATAGTGGCATCCCCACGTTCCTCGATGATTGCTCATAAAATTAGCCGTCCCTTAAAAACAGCCCTCCCTTGTCGATATTTAACTGCAGGCTGCCACGGGGGGGGAGAGGCCATGCCCAGCTTCCTGCTGCTTCCAGCTCAGCAGGCTGCCCGTGGGTTTTGCACAGCCCTGACCCAAATCTTGTTTTCCAGCCCGGTCAGGATCTCACATACCAGCCACGGAGCCACCCATGGTGTGGTGACACCCGGGTTATGCCAGGTGCTGGAGCTCCATCCAACACAGCCTTGGTTGCCTTCCCGTTTTGCAAAACTCGATGCTGCACGGTCCCGGGAGCCCAAAGGGTGCTGTCATCCATCTGGGCTGGTGTCAGGAGATGGGTGTCCATTGTCTGTGCACCACCAGGGAGGAAAAGGGAAGGTATTTGAGTATGTTTTGTCTTGCTGAGGCATGAAAAGTCATGCAAGGACCAGACTCTCACAAGGAACTATGAGATGGTCTACGGTGTTTGCCAGCATGAAGGCTGTGATACTTGCAGAGGCAGGAGGATTACTCACCATCCATAGCAGGGAAACTGAGGCATGACGAGGCAATTTAGCCAAAGCAAGCAAGAGCAGCCGCTCTGTAAGGGATGATTTTTTATGATCTGGTTGCCTGCGCCCTCTGCGCAGAGCTGGGTTCAGGAGAAAGATGGGGGAGCCAGGACCAAATCAGCAACGAGGAGAGGAAACAGGAGCTGTACTTCGGAGAAGGATGCAGACTCAGAGAACAACGATCAGCGGTGGAAGGGGACCTTTCAGGACTTAGAAGAACAGACCCAACTTGACCTGCAGTTTGGAAATGCCTCCGAAGTGACTCCGTGGTGGTGGTGGGAGAAGACAGTGACTGGGATGCTGGGCTGGAAGTGCTTCTCTGTTCTGCATTGCTTTTTGTGTTTGGTAAGATCTTGGCCACAACGCTATTTCCTATGGATTCAAACGTCTTTCTTTAGCACGCGGTAACACCGGTTCATATATACATATCCAAATATACATGCGTAAAATTCATTTGCAACAATGAGAGAAGTGATGACCTGGCGCTTTTCCCCTCCGCCTGTCAAGCCTTCCTCTGCAGCACTGGGAGGATGGATTAGAAATGGTCTGATGTATGGACGGGTGAACGGATAAACAAAGCTGAAATGGATGGAGGTGAGATGGATGGCTCCCCCACGCATCCTGACTATTGTCGGTGTGTTTTAGTTCTAAATGATATAGATCTAAAACGTTTAGGTTGGCTAAAGCTTCTCTGCTTTGAAAGGTGGCCTTATGTGCAGCTGCTCAGCAGGTTAAAGCCACCCTAAATTATGCTCAGCCATTGAGGCTTTGTTGTATGCACCCTGCCCTGCTCCCCCACACCTCCATCCTGCCTCTGATTCCCGACAGGGAGCAATGGGACTGGTGCAGACAGAGCCAAACCCCACTGAGAACTGATCTCTCTTGCAGCAGAGAACAATTTCAAAAGTGTGCTACTGCAAAATGCAGCTCTTGCAGACCCTAACTCTAACAGTAGCCATACAGCATCCCACACAAAGACACTAAATGTCCCTGGATGAGTAGTGAGATGGAGAAGACGAGTGCTGGAAGGAGGGATGTGCCCAGGGATGGGTGGCAGTCACGAAATCCACTGTTTGTCTGTTCCCTGGACTCCTAAGCCGAGGTTACAATTCAGTTCCTTACCAGCCAAGCATCAGTTTGTGGTGCCCAAGCCAAGCCAGGACAGGCTATGGAGGGTAAGGCTGAACTTTTTCTCAGTATGGTCTGGACAGGGCATCCGTGACCGTGATGGGGACAGTGACATGAGCTCTTGAAACAAATATCTCTGAGCAAGTGAGAATCCTTCACACTGAGCTCCTGAGCACAGCTGCATCGTGACAGCTCTGGAGGGGTCAGGAGCAGAGATGGGAAAGGGAAAGGGAAAATCAATTGCCCAAAGCAAATTTGGTTCCATCCCAGGAAAATTATTAGCTAGCCTAGAGTATTTCTTGCGGACAGTTATCCAACACCTCGTCCCAAAGTGTTTTGTAGGGATTGGGTTTAGGAGTCTGTCCCTAGTAATCTCAGCTGTGGGGGGAACTATACCTCTTCTAAGAGCTTTCAGCAAGAGAGCAGAGCCAAACAGGCAGTAAAGATTAAATATGATAAGAGTAATGATTAAACACGATGCTTTCATATGACTGGTGGCCTTACCCACCAGCTTGGGATGAAGTCACCAACCCCTTGGGTGTCCTTGCAGCTGAGGTTTGTGCTCTGTAAAACAGGAACACACCTGCACGCCAGGTAAAGAGGCTTTGCAGCAGTAGGGATGCTCTCCTCTACCCCTGGAGAGGCCGTGCACAGCTCCTGCCTCCGCTCCCAAAGCTCTGCCAAGCATCTGGCACGGGGCTCTGGCCCCTCCGTCCGCCTGCAGCAGTAATATAGTAAGTGCTGTTTTGTGTCGTGGTTGCTTTGGCTTTCCAGGATCCGAGGGGGACTCTAAGACGCAGCATTTATCTCAAGCGGCTATTGATCCCCAGCTCTATAAAAATGATTACACTTGACCCGAGGCTGCACTCGCTTCTGAGCAGGGAGAGGCTGCCCAGGGGGGCACGAGCTGCGGGGGGAGAAGGTGGGGTGCTGGCAGGTTTATTTAAAGATGAGCAGGTAAAAGCTGCAGAGGGTTTGGGCAGGAGGCAGGTGGGAAAACTCTCGTCTGATGGAGTCACTCGGTTGCTGCAGGACTGCGGGGCTCTGAGCTGAGGATTTCAAGGCAGTTTTGGCCAAAAGCAGCACTTTTGGGGCAGTTTAGCCTAACCCTCAGCAGTTAGGGAGCATATGGGTTCAGGATGCTCCTGTGCATGAGGTAGGGTTGAGACAGGACTGTGGTGGCCCTGGTGAAGATGGTGGGTTGTAACAATTGCTTCCCACCAGCAGACCTGAGCAGAACGAGGGAGATGAAACAGAAATCACCATGCAAATCAATAAGTAAGTGGTGAGGCCAAAAACACAGCTGAATAGCCCAGCACTAGGGTCCTTCCTTCAAGAAATGCTGCAGCATTCATGGGAGAGGAATTTTGAGGATCAAGAACGCTTGAGCTCAGTGGGACAATGTGCAAGAAGAAGAGGAGCTGGGAGAAGACAGAAATAAAGCATAAAAACAAGCAGAGCAGGTACCTATCTTGGTTTCCCTTAGCACATTGTGAGCATTTCATGGGGGTGGGATTGCTTGGACTCAGCATCGGGGTCTCCGTCAGAACTACGAGCCCTGAGGTCCATCTGCAGGCATGGAGGGCACCCACCCAGTGCCAATTGGGTAGTCTTTAGTCAGACAAATACACCCAAAACCCAACAGCCACCTTGACCAGTTCTTCAGGGGCATAGGGAGCCCAGACTTTGTTATTTATAATAAAGTAGGACATGAAGTCTCCAAAAGATTTGGGCATTTTCTGGAGGCACTTCTACACCCTGAAGAGAGCCCTTGGAGTCCAGAGCAGGACATGAACATCTGTTGCAATGAGAGATGTACCCAGTGGGATCACAGCTGTGGAAGTTCCTCCCGTGCAGGGAGCAGGGCAGAAGACTCCAGGTGCAAAAATGCAAGAGCACCGAGGAGGTGACCCCAGCCACAGCTGTCTCTTGGGTTGCTGGTCTCAATAAGATCCTAAAGCCATGAGAAATCCCTTGAGAAGGAAACCCCAGACTGACAGACCCCAGTAGAGACCAGGAAGTGGGATGAAGAGCTGAGCCAGCCAGGAGCCTCAAGCAAAAGCAGAGTTTTCCACTTGATTAACTGTGTAACGAAGCCCAGGGGAGAAAAATCCCTGCTGAAAGCAAGTCCTGCTTGACCTGGCAGAACAGATGATGCAAAGGTGAAGCCTCCTCCACCTGCCCAGCCCTCTAGAATACAAGCATGCCCAAGAGGTGGTACCCAAACTGGTGCATCACAAGGCTTACCTGCTCCTCTCCCCCTACTCTTCCAGGTTTAGCCCCATGCTGATGCTCCTGCCTTACTCCTGGTCCCAATCAACCCCCTTTGCACCACTTTCCATTGGAGGGCATGAACAATTGCTCCACTAAACATTAGAGCCCAGGTGATGAGTGACCTGGAAGGACATGAAAGGGGATGTACTCATGGCCAATTTGTTGGCCATAGTCTGCAAAACGTCCTTGGGAATGCAATCTGTTATCCTAAACTAGTGCAAGATCTTGTTGCAGGGCTTACTGCCAGGCAGCAACCTGACCTACACAAGAAAACAGCAACCAGGCAAACAAGCCACAGACCGAATTACAGACCCACTGCAGGATTTAAACATGTTGACGGAGATCAGCGGAGGTGTCCAAGATACAGCAAGAGGCCATGCGACCTGCCTGAGAGCATGGGCCTCTCTCTGCGCTTCAGGAAGAACCGCAGCAAAAAGTGAGTACCTTGGCTTGGCAGGATGCTCAGGGAGCTGGGATTACGAAAAATAAATAAATAAATAAATAAGTCTGCAGCTGGAGGGACAGCATGAGTGGGACTATTCCCAAGAAGCAGTTTGGATGGAGCAGTTCCAAGAGGCAACAGGGATGGGGCCACTGGGATTTGGGATGCAAGGAGTTTAGCAGTACTGAAAGGGGCCATGAGAAGAGTTGCTGAGTGCTGGAGGCAGAAAGGCAGCAGTGAGGACAGATATCACCCAGCCTAGCTAAGACGAAGGGTGAGAGGAGACGAAGGCACCTGGGAGGCACAGCTGTACCTGTGGATGAGGTGTAGAGACTGTCAGTCCCCAGGTGTCTTCAGGACTGCTCCAAGCCAAAAGAGCAGAGTGAAGAGACCTATCCATGCAGCATAACATTATCCCGAGCTGGGACAGCATTAGCTCAAACCCCTGGCACAAAAGTGACTTAAAATTCCCCAAACCTGACCCGTACAGGGCTGAGCTGGGGCTGTGCTTCATGCAGCAGTGCCTCCAAGGATGCTGAGACCACTAGACGTGGACCAAAACAAGCCAAATCCTGGGGGCACCATCACAAGCTGCCCATTTGGCTGGCTATGGGAAGGGTCCCTGCAAGGCTCTTCGTTCCCTCAGCCTGCGACTTCTGCCTAGATACTATCCTGGAGCATGAAAAAAAAAATAAAAAAATAAAAAATACCACCTTCAAACAGAAACTAATCCTTTTGCAAACTGCCCTGAATTAGGAAAAAGAAAGCGACTGACTCAGAAGTACGGCACTTGCCTCGAGCTCCCAGCCAGCGAGGAAAACAGAGGGATATCGTCGAAGCTGATGCTCTGCAGAGCTGGCCGTGCCCCAGCACACTTCTTGGTGTGCTGAGTTGGGGAGGGCTTTGCTTCCAGCACAGGAGGGTTATCAAGGGATTTGCTGCTGTTGCAAAACTTCTGCATGGATTGGGAGGGAGAGGGAGAGGTTTTTCCAGCCGTCAGCAGAGCGCGATTTAGCATCTGCAGAGTTGAAAATGACCCTTACGATTACACTTACTTTAGGGGACCTGGATTTTAGATTTCCTCGTGTGCTGGATATGGACACTTGCGCCTGCTGCATGGGAACACAAAGGACCATCACGGCAAAAGTCCTTACTCCAGAGGGAAGAGGCTGTGCTGCTCCCAGCTGTAATTAACTGCCTCCTGTGAATTCACCACCCCTAAACAAATGGACCCAGCTATTCCCATGCCCAAGGCTGGAGCCTCACAGAGGGGTAGCTCAGGTCTGAGGAAGCGATGGTGGGGCAATCGTCTCCCTTGCCTCTAGAAAGAGCTAAGATTCCTCTGGTGCTCAGTTTAACCCTGATGAAACCCTTCCATGTGAGGTCGCAGGCACCCCATGCATCCCTGAGGCATTTCTTTAAGCAGGCAGCAGGAGGCCCAGAGCAGTTTCACCCTGCACAGTGCTGTAATTTCATGCAGACCTGAGCACACACAAGGTCCTGTTCACAGCTGATCCAAGGAGGCCTTGGGCTGCTAATTGCAAACACCACACCAAAAGGAGAGCAGAGCCATGGTACAGGCTATACGTAACCAAGAATGTCACATTTCTCCAAAAAGGTGCAGAAATGGGTTCATCTGCTGGAATAGGGTGGGCTGAGATCAAGGGAAGTTTCTCCAGAAGACCCAAAATTTCCCTGGAAAGAGTTTCTAATATCCAAGCAGTGTGACATGGGGAAATTGCCCTGCTGACAGCTTTTCCCCGAGGTCCCAAAGGGAGCACCCTGTAATCAGAGCAAGAACATGGTCAGAAGACAGGGACAAGGGCCATCAGGTGGCTCCCCTCCAAGTTTGCTGGAGAAAAGAGGAGACTTTCAAAGTGCTCCATACTGGAGGGTCACAAAACACCTTTGCTGAGGTGAGAGAGAATTGTTTTGGGGGTAAAAGCCAGAAAAAACACAAAGGTACCACATGGGCACAGAGGAGACCCCAGTATGGTCACGTTACATCCCTCTTGGTAACCACTGGAGATGAACCAAAATGCAGAGCACCAGGGCAGGGTGACACTTCCTAACCATCAGTAGGACAGGAACACCTCTGACGTGGGGAGGTCTGAGGATGGCAGCACATCATCATTTTAGGAGAGCAGACATTTGGGAAATTGTCCTGGACTGACAACAGCTGTAGAAAGAAAGGCCAGAGCCCTGGTCAGATAAATCCGAGCATCATCCTGAATGCATGGAGTGTCCTACAGGTTACTGGGTGGGTTGTTGCAGGGCTGGAGCCACCTGGCTGCATGCTACCCCAGAGATCCTGGTGTGCACCAGGAAGATGGAGTCTGAAGGGTTTTTCCTTAGAGAACTGTCCCGCTATAATTTATGTCATGGAGTAGGCACTCCTGGAAGGTAGAAAGGGGGGGGAAATCAAAGTATAAAGGATAAAAGCTTCTTAGTGACAAGAAAGATATTTACAGAGAAACCTGAGCATCTCAGCTGTGTTAAGCACAGACAATCATGGATGCTGCAAAGAAACTGGGAGAAAGGAGAATAAAGAGTGAAAGGAATAAACTTCCAGTCCTATTTCCAGTACGAAGACCACTTTAGGGCAGCTCAACTGTTCTGAGCTGGTTTAAGCGTTGCTGAAGTTGGGGGAAATGGCTGCTTTTTTAAACAAGGAAGCCACTGAGGTCCGTATTTGAGATTGGGACATAGTTTGAATTGGGATTGTGTCTGTTGACACAAAAAAATTGAATAAGTGAATGTCACGTGAATGCCACAGGGACATGCCAGACACAAGCACCTGGATGCGGGACATGCTGGGGAGGGCTTGCTGGCTCCCCAGCACCCTCAGATTGTGCCCAAAACCAGCCAGACACGGACACAGACAGCACATGGGGCAAAGGGGAGCCTCCCGGGCTCCAGGCTGGGCCCGCGGCCTCCGCTGCTGGCCCCGGGCCCCCCTGAGCAGAGCCCGGCCCCGGCCTCTCGCACCTCCCTGCAGGGCCGCAGGGACGTGGGGGAGCTCCCCCGGAGCCTCCTCCTCTCCAGGCCGAGCAGCCCCAGCTCTCGCAGCCTCTCCTCACGGCAGTGGGGCTCCAGGCCCTGCCACACCTTGGGGTCTTGTGCTGGGCTCTCCCCAGTACACCCAGGCCTCTCCCCAATATGCCCACGTCCACCCGGTACTGGGGGCCCAGCACTGGGCCCAGCACTCCAGCTGCGACCTCCCCCAGAGCAGAATAGAGGGAAAGGATCGCCCCCCTCCATCTTCTGGCCACACTTTGCCGAACGCAGTCCAGGACACCGTTAGCCTTCTTTGCAGCAAGGACACATTGCTGGCTCACGTCCCCAGAAAGAACAGCTCTTCTGGGACTCCACGGGGCCCAGCAATGAGGACAGGGGATGTTTGCAGGGAGACCCATGATCTGACCCTGACACACAGCCATCCCCAGGGGGAACGCTGCTCCAGGCCATGTTCCAGAGCCCGTCTGTCCATGCGTCCACTCCATGCAAAATCCCTCTTGGCCGTTTCCCAAGGCTGGGGAGGGGAGGTGTACGTCCTTTCCGGCCTGGTTGGCAGGTACATCTCGGCCAAGCATTCTCCCCAGGACAGCCCTCCACAACAGGGAGCTGGGTGCAAGCCATGCCTGGCTCTCAAATATCCCCCTCTCTGCCCTCCAGTCCCCCCGCCCCGCTCCTACAGGGCAGCTGCCCAGGGGGGGCCACTTGGCTTCCTCGCCCCAAGAGCCATGCCAGGTCACCGGTTGCTGTTAGAAGACACCCTGGCTGGCACCCAGGGCTGACACCCGATGCATCACCACCTCGGAAGACACCGAGCTCGGCCCCCACCCACGGGCTTCCCCCAGGGTTACCACCGGCTCTGCAGCAGGAGAATGCCCCGAGCTGCCCATCAAAAAGCTCCCCGACCACGACGTGCACGGACCAGCCCCACCACCCTGCACACCCAGCCGTGAGCAGTGCATCTTCAGGAGGTCCCAGGTGGGGAAAGGTGCAGGGTGCACCCTGCAAACTGGTGCTTACAGTAGGGACGCGTGCTGGGGCACGCCATGCCCGGGTGCGGAGCTATTTGGCTCAGCGAGGGCTTACGTCATGGAGAGAAGATGCCATCCCTTACCCAGGGGCCTCCCCATTGCAGGGAGCATCTCCAAATTCCTGAAGGTGCATGCTAACCGGCACAGACTGTGCTGGGAAACGTAACAAGCCACGAGCTGCGGGGATCCGCTTACAGCGCCGGGCTGGGGACCTGGCAGCGGGACGTGTGAGGCTCCAGCAGCAGGTACCTCCTCTTGCTGGGAGGGGGGGGCAACAAAACAGATCAGGCTCCAAGCTGGCACAGACGGAGGTCCCAGCACCGGGGTAAGGTTTCAGGCTGGAGGGACAGGTGGGCTGCTCGGAGCTGAAGGAAGAGCTGGAGCAATGCAGTCAATCCTCCCACAACCTGCAGGGTGAGAGCGAGCAAGCTAGCCATCACCACGTCCCCCTTCCTGCCCCTCTGTCTGTCTGCCTTTGCACTCTGTCTGTCCCATTTTTCAAGCTGTGGGACCTCACACCCCTTCTTGCTGTCGTGCACAGACTGCTGAGAGATGCAGCACCCCATGTCACATCAAATAACACATCCTGGCTGCATGGCCAGGTCTGGGGTCTGCCCTGGGACATCCACAAGTCCCTTCCTATCCCAGTGCTGTTGTGCCAGCTCTGCCAGGAGCCATCGCCTCATTCCCAGGACATGGGACAGCCTAAAACAGCATTGGAAAACTGGTACCAGCAGCAGATCTCTTGGCTATCCCTTGCTCCACAGCCCCCCTGCAAGCAGAAGCCCTGAGCCAGGTCCCTTAATGCACTCAGACTGGCTGCTGGCTCAGTCGCTTAATAGAGTCCAATTGTCTATTTTTCATTATTGAACAATTCCCTTTATTGGGCTTTTTGGCTTGTCCAGGGAATCCAATCAATAGGTTCCCGAGGTAAGCATTGGCCTCGTGTCCTCATCATCTCACCAAAGGGATCTGCTGTCCCTCTGTGCCCACCTGTCCCAGTGGCATTGCTGGGACAAAAGCTTTGTGTGCTGTAGGGGGGGGAATTTTGTTTTTTCTGTCCCCACCAGCAGGGATGCTTGCTCTCTGGCTGCCCCAGGATGGTGCTGCTCATCTAGGGCTGATAACCACTTTCTGAGGGATTCGGGGTGCTGCCGCATTCAGGGGGGAAAGGGGACGTGCAGGGATGGGTGATGCTGGTGCTGGGTGCAGGGTGAGAGCCTTGCTGAAATGGTCCCATTCAGCACCTCCAGATCCAATCCTCGGGGCAGCAGAGCCTGGTTTTCATCCCAGTTCCCTTACCACCTGCTTTTGGAGGCTTTTCAGCCCAAGCACATGGAAACGTGCATTGTCCTTTGTATACGGGGACTGCTATACCTCCTAGAGAGGCAACCACAAGTGGCAGCACGGCCACACAACCCCACACAACCCCAGGGATGCTGATCTGGACTATGGTGCGTGTTCACCAAGGACACATCCACGCTGCTCAGTTACACAGACCCCAGACCGTGCTGCATGCGGCACCCTGTAGCCACAATGTTGCTTGCTTTCCCTCCAAGCACAACATGGCCATCCCATACAGATCACTGCAAGTAGTCCTCAGCCCACCCTAACGCCCTCACAAATCTCTGGAGAGAGCATCAGCTGGCCCGAGCCCACCCGAGCAGCACGGGTGATGAAGCCCCGCTGCCCAGAAGTGTCCTCCGGTTAAATTATCGTTATGGATGCAGCCGATGGGAGGCTCTGCAAAGGTTTTCAGCCCAAACCAGCAACTGCATTGCATGCCCTGTGGTGTTCATCCTTCAGACCCTGCTCCTGGAGGCAGGGGAAGAAGCAGTTTCCATCGCTGCACCATCTGCCAGCCCTGCCCACCGGGGCTCCTGGTCCAGCCTTCCTACCAGTGTCACGAAAACACGTCATCATGGCAGGGGGGGGACCCTGTGAGGGGAAGGCTCACACCCAGGGAAAGCCACCATCAGATATTGTTGGCCCTATTAGCAGCCAGGGACACCCAGCACATCCTGCAGCTGGCGGCAAAGTCAGCTTTTACAGGACGTTCCCACCTTACGAGGCTGCAGGGAAACGACGGAAATCTTGCTAGGAGTGACCCCTAAAGGCTGCGAAGCTGAAGAAGCCCGAAGAGAGGGATTTTCTTAGGAAAAGGAGAGGGTGCCTGAGCTCAGGGTGGAAGGGGTGAATTTTTCCCGGTTTGGGTACACGGCCATCGCCGTACAGGAATACTGCATGGGTGTGTGTTTGTGCCTGCGTGGGATGCACTGCGATGCCCACGGGAGTGTCTGCAGGAGAAGGGGTCTGGCGTGAGGTTTGCTGGGATGGGGTGGGCTCAGATGTGTTTTTAGGGGATGCCACTTCTCCTCGTGTTTCAGAAGCCTTTTCCTTACCTTAAACAGGGCGATCAGAGGCACCAGTGGTGGAAAAGGAGGCGGCAATGGCAAACAGAGCAGCTTTCAGCCAGATGCAACCTTTAAAGCACCAGCGATGCTCTCTTGCAAGGGCGTTCCTGTGCATGTGATGCCCACGTAGACACACACCCCTTTCCAACACCACCTCAGCCTTCCTGGTGAAAGGCACGGCTTTGCAGGCATGGCTTCACAAACATAGTGAAGGAGCAGGATCCCTTGGAAACGTGGACTGTGCGTCAATCCCGGAATGGGAAACTGAAAATTCCCCAAGCCAGGGAGGTTTTTCGTCATGGCTGCAGCTCAGTGTAACCCGAGAGGCAGCAAAATTAAAATCACTCATCGCAGGACATCGGCGGGGGGAGATTAATGCACTTGAGCCATGGCAGCTCGCAGGCCAGAAGGACATGTGCTCCCAAAATTGTGAGGTGAGAAACTCATCACCCAGAGGCCGCAGCCAGGGGAGCCCTGGGATGGGCAGAGCGGGGCAGTGGCAGGGTGCTCTGCATCTCTGCTGCGGGGTGGGTTTGTTCTTCTTCTTTTCTCCCCTAATTGCTCATCAAAACACCCTGCTCCTTCCTGGGCAGGATTCTGCATCTGTGGGTGATGTTGGTTGCCTCTCTGTTCCACAAAGTCCCCACTCCCCCTTCAATTTATTTGGCCTCCCAGTGCACATGGGATTGTTTCTGTTCTCTGATGGAAGGAACCAGACTATTTTGGGGGAAAAAAAAGAAAAAAAAAAAAAAAAAAGCTCCTCTGAGTCTACCAGGACATAGACAGCAAAATCCCTACAGTGTGCTACATGGCATGCATGCAGTTTAGGAGAAATAGGGAAGAGAAAGCTGCATTTGGAGACGCCCCATCTTTGTGGGACAGGAGACCACAAGAACAGGCATGTTTAACCCCCTAAGCACAGCCAGGTGCTGTTCCCATGTTACGTTTCACCCAAATTCATCAGGAATACAAATCCCATTTAAAAGACACACCTTGCCTGAGCTCTCCCTGCAGAAGCACTCGCCCATGCTCTGCTTCTGCCACGGACCACGCCTGGGGGGTGTCTGCAGACCCATGGGGCCACCACAGCCATGCCACAGGGTCCTTGTTCTTCTATGGGACCCACATGTGGGGATATCCCCTCACTGGGGCAGGACAGCAGCCAGGCAGGAGCGCAGGTCTCAAGGGAGGACAGCCTTCCACCGCAAGGCGCAGGTCCAGCCGCCGAGCTATTCTGGGCACCTCGTTTTTCTCACCCGTGCTCCGTTGATCAGTTTTCCTTTGGCTCTTCCCCAGTAGACACAGCAGCCCTCCTCTTGACAGGCTGGAGGTGTTCTCCTTCCCTTCTAAAGGTCATCATCTCCTCTCCAAACCATCCCTGCCATAGAGCACCCTGAGTGGGGAGCTCTGAGCACCCACAGCTCGCGTCGAGGTCCCCTGGAGACACAAGTGCCTTCAGCCCCGAGCTTCTGAAGAGAAAAGGGGGGACACCTAAATAAGAGGCTGTCTGAACCATGAAAGCAGCTGCTCTGCAGAAGCAGCTGGGGCACACCCCAGACCTCAGAAGACTCATGAAATACCCTCTGCTATTCCCCCCAACCCTTGTCCAGAGGCGTCAGAGCAACGTCACCCAAGCAAATCATTGCACGGATTTTGCTAATGCCCCTCTGTGCTCCAGGCAAGTGCCCACAAAAACCCTCTGGATGCCACTTTTCAGAGATATCTTCTCATCAGAGCCATCAGACTCCTCATTACATCTGCCTGTTGAACTGTCCTCCAAGTAGAGGCAGGAGCTCTGAGAGCAACAAGGAGATGGTGTCAGCATCACCACCACCCACCGCACCATCGTTCATCACTTACGCAAAGGCTGGTGCTTGGCAGTGGCACTTTCATCAGACAGGTTGGACAGATGAGGTCAGGAGCACCATCCACCTTGCCAAAAGCCCAAGGGTCTTGCCCTTGTGGTCTTGCTGCCTGCGTAGGCACTGGGCAGAGACGTGGTCACTGCTCCAGAGAGAGATGCTCCAGGTATTTACCTGCTGCTAGCAAAAAGAAAAAGCTTCTTGCACCTGAAGAACTGGTGTGAGGGCTCTGTGGATCCTGGGGGACAGCCAGGTCCTTTGCAGCTTCCAACAAAAACGTCCAGCTCGTGGACCAGACCAGACCTGGGGGCACCCAGCTGACATTGCTGCCTGCCAGGAACCCACAGACCATTGGTACTGGGCAGAAATGGTGGTCTCCTCTTCAAAACTGTGGCTTCCTCTTAAAAAATTGTGGTGTCCTCTTCAAAATTGTGGCTTCCTCTTCAAAACTTCCTCTTCTTCAATGCAGGGACAGCTAAATGCTATCAGAGGGATGTCCCCAGGCAGCTCAGGACCTGAGATGTGTGCACAGAGCATCACCTCTTCCCCAGCACACAGCCAAGCGCCTGAGCCATCCACAAGAAGACACCCAGCTGAAGACATGCAGAGGAGACCCAAGAGGCTCCATCCTGCCAGCCCACCCCAATGGTTCCTCCAGCAAACCCCCAACCCTACACCTACTTCCCCCACTGTGTCTTCTTCCCCATGCCTGCAGCACCTCTTTTTCTGCGTGGCCAACAAAGAGCTGCTTAGGGCTGATGCACATCTTGTGTCGGAGCCAGAGGCTGGCAACAGAGAGGCCCAGGCACTTTGAGGATTAAACACACTCTGGTTTATTGGTGGGAAGCAGAGCCAAAGTTGGTATTTTCATGGGGGTCACTTGCTGGGAAAATCTCTGCCCTGTGTCCGGAGAGCATGGGGCAAGTCCAGCTGTGCAAAGTCTCTTCCAGGTCGGATTGTCCCATCCCTGGTGGTCTTTCATACGGACAGTCACCCCAGCTGATGGTCTTGGCCACCAGCTGCCTCTGATGGGGACAGCGGGTGCCCAGATGCTCCAGGCTTTGGAGATGCCTGGATGTGATGAGAGGTGCTAGCATCCTTGGTGAAACTGGGAGCTGGGAAACTGTAGGGTCTGAGATCACCCCACGGAGTTCAGTGAATGTCTCCCACACCACAAACCAACAAGTCCTCGTTCACACCCAGGTCAGCCAGGTGCTCCCCAGTATAAACCCAAGGTAACATAGACCCACTTGGAGGCCTTTTCATTTCTCCTCCAGTTCCCGAGATGCCACTTATTCTCCTTCACCTTTTTTTTTTCCTGCAGCAATGAGATGTGGTGGTAGGCTTCGTGTTCAGATGATCTTCTCCCCTTAGTCTCAGGGCTCCAGTCTGAAAGCAGAAGCACAAAACCCTTCAAGACAAAGACAAGAGACTCTCATACCCCAGCTACAACACCCATTAGTTGGACCCAACTGCCCACAAGGGATTTTGGAGCCAACCCTATAAGATCCCTACAGCTCCTGGACTAAAAGAGGTGGCAACCTTCTCCTTTTCCTAATATAGGTTGACTGGGATGCCGGGGCCTCTGCTGGGAAGAAAAAATTATCATAGGGACTGTCCAGAGACTTTCCTTCGGGCTAACCTTGCCCTTGACTCCTAAGCACTAGGGTGCTTGTAATTGTGTGTTTTTGTCAGCATAAAGCCTAATGTAACTGTGTTTATGGGGTGGAATCACACTTGGAAAGATGCAAAGTGTGCTAGTAGCAGCATTGCACCAGTGACACTGGTCTAAGGATGCAGGCATCGCAGGGAGTGGAAATGTTTTTCATTAGAGCGAGTGGCATTACCCCAAAAATAACAGCCCAGCATTCAAGCACACCAGCCCTTCCCTCCCATTCCCACGTGTATGAAAAGCCCTTCCAGCACAGAGCTGGGATTAATTTAATAGCAATAATCCCCGGATCATCCCCAGATGAATGGCCCGGCTGGATGGCAGTGGTTAAGGGCTCCTCTTCACTTCCTGCCCCAAACCTCTGACCATGGAGTGGGGCAGGAGTCCTGTGCCTTCCTCCTCTGTTCTTGGGCCAGTTTGGGGTGACATTTCAAGGAGCTGCATGGAGGCAGAGAGATGTTGTCGTAGAATTAGCCATCTCCCCACCCTAATGCGTGTGATTATCAGAAATGACACGGGGAGAGCCCAGGTCCTCCCAGGTTAAGTCCAGCCATGGTGGGTTGGCATCTGTAGGACATTGAATCAGGGCTTGGCTCCATCACCCCATGAATTTCCTGCCTTTGCCTGGTTAAAATCCCACTCTGTCCTGTGTTTCTGAGGGGCTCAGTTTGTTTTGACACCGCCACAGACTGACCACACGGGTAGCAACTTTTCGCACCAGATTTCCAAGCACCACTCAAGAGGCCAATGGGACCTCAAAAAGACTTTGAGGATGGAGAGCTTGACATCAGCCCTCCCAGTGCTGCCTGCTGGCTTGGAGCTCTCTGGCACCATGGGAGATGTTTGGGATGAGATAAGGGAGCTAGATAAGGCAGCCCAGCAAAGGGACAGCTCAAAGACTGGAGCGGAGAGCCCGCAGCCAGATGACAAACAGCCGGAGAGGTCGGCAAAGGGATGCAGTCCTGAAACACTGTGCAGCACGAGAAACGTGTCAGGGAGATGAACAAGCAAATCGAAGCTGCCCAGTGGAGGTGGATAAATGAGTGATAGAGGCATGGCACTGCTAGACGAGTGATGGATACTGGGGTCAGGGGACACTGCAGACAGGAGGGATGTGTGTGCTGTGGGAGCCATAAGGAATCTCATTCCCTGTGTGCAAGGCACTCACCTGCAATCCCTTTGGGTCCCCTTTAAAAGAACATTTCCAGAACCTGCTTCATAAACATTACAGGAGGGCTTGGGAGGTGGGGTGGGGGTAGAGAAGCTCATTCCCAACTCGCCAGGTTGTCTTCGACAGAAAATGAGCCTTAAACAAATCAGGCTCGGTTTATCGGGGCTTCAAACACCCGCATGCGCTCACACAAACACACGCGAAGAAAATCTCAAAAAAAAAATGGGGGGGGGAAAAATCAAAAGTAAAAAGAAGAATTAAAAAAAAAAAAAAGCCCCATATTTTAGAGTCAGCTGAGAAGTGACAAAGTAATTTGCTCCTGGCAGTCTATCACGGCAGTCTAATTCCCAGTGACACCATTCAGCTGCTGACTACACTAACTGTCAGAGTCAATTAGCCGGGAGCCAGCAGCGCAAAGTGTTTACGGGTGCTAAAATTCACTCCACACGCTGTGCGGAAGTGAGAAAAAATTACTTTGAGGGAAGGGGGGAAATTCAAGCGGCTTGCTTTAATGCTAACGATTGCCTCCGCCGCTCCCCGGGATGAGAGCAGGGCCCTGGAGGATGCCAGGAGGTGAAGGGGAGAGGCAGGACCGAGGGTGTCCAGGAGTGCTGTGGGTACCTGGGCATGTCCATCCTGGAGCTCACCTCCACGGGAGGTGGGACAGATCCTGCAGTAGAGCTGGGATTCGAGCCAGCAGGGCCAGCTGGAGGAAGCAGCGGATGTTTGGGCTTTCCCCATCCCTGCAGAAGATGTGGTTTGGAGAGCCAAGAAAGGGGCAGGCACCCCTCCACGGATGGCATGCGCTCACTGCAGGATGTCTAGCAGAGAGATAACTGATATTTCCTTCCACCAAGGCCGCAGAGCTGCACGGACACCACCCCCAGGCCACCCTCACCGCCACGAACCCCTTGCAAGGGGAGCAAAGAGAAGACTGGGAAGCACTTCTTTACTGTACGGATGATGGAGCACTGGCACACGTTGCCCAGAGAGGCTGTGGAGTCTTGGAGATCTTCAACCCCATCTGGACAAGGTCCTGGGCACCCTGCTCTGGGTGTCCCTGCTTGACCAGGGGGACCCAAAGGTGCCTCCAACCTCAGCGGTTCTGTGATTCCACGCTCTGGCCAGATGGACATCAGCACTGCAATCGCCTGAATTTTTTTCTGGAATTTTTTACTCTCGTTGATCCTGACTTGGGAGATGGGATAAGTACATCCAGACAGGGCTTTTGTAGCGTAGTTCAGTCATGTAGGAATTGGCACAGGTAAATGTAGGAGCTGGATGATTTTCCTATTTTGGGAAATTTTGAGATCTTTTTTTATTCTTATTTTCCTTCTCCCCCAGTCAGTAGACAGGAAGAAAATAGAATCAAATCAAATTGAATTGAATCAAATTGAATAGTTCAGTTGGAAGAGACCTCCAAAGATCATCCAGTCCAACTGCCTGACCTCTTCAGGTCCTACCAAAAGTTAAAACTTATTACTAAGGGCATTATCCACTGACAGGTGTGATGTACCAACCCTCTGTTCCAGTGTTTGACCACCCTCACGGTGAAGAAAAGTTTCCTGATGTCCAGTCCGAACCTATCCTGGTGCAGTTTTGTGCCATTCCAAGCATCTTGTATGACAAGGAGCATCTTGTATTTACAATTTATTTATCTCCTCTCCACAGTCAAAACTCTCTTGGGGCCAAACTAGAATGTTCTCTCCCTCTTTTGCAAATTTATTGCAATTATGACTTTTCCTGTTTCATAGGTATTTCAGTGGCAACATACTCACCTTTCCTGAGATGAAGAGAGAAGGCTGAAATCAGGGTTTGTAGGAACAGGGGGTATTTTAACAGTTTCAAAGCTTTCCATGAAAAATCCATCAAGAAGTACGTGGGACTTGCCAGTTTCTCTCGAATCAGCCTTGGAACCAGAAATAAACCTACCCCAGGGACAAGTTCCCCCCAGCTGCTGCGATGTGGATGTCCCATGGATGCCACTGTGCTCATCACTGCTCAAAGCAGGATGCTGGGCTCGTAGGGTCAGATCCCTTCCCACAGCACTCACATCCCTCTTCTTCTCAGATCAGTGTCTGAAACTGGATGAGAACCAAGGAGAGGGAGAGAGATGAATTTCTAACATCTTTATGTCCTTCTAGAAAAGAGCAGGTGGCTGAGTAAAAAGGGAATTGCTTTGGATCCAGCCCATGGCCCTGGCCTTTAAACCTTCCCCTTTCCAGGGTTACCTGGCCCCTCTCCACAGAGGGGGAATCTCCTTCCCTGCAGGACGAGGTGATCTGAAAGGGCAGCCCAGCACTGGTATTCACTGATGTAAATCGGTGTCGTCACCCTCGAAGCACCCGTTTTTCATAGCATATATCAGTCCCTGTGCGACCAGACAGTGCTTCCCCCTCCCCGTTTAGAGGTGGGGAAACTGAGGCAGGAGGGAACTTTTCTCCCATTTCACACATGTACCTTTATACCATTTGAAATTCAACCTCGTTCTCAACTTCAGAGACCAGACCAGGTAGAAACCTTCCCCTCCCAAAAAAAAAAAAAAAAAAGAGGAAAAAAAAAAAAAAAAGGCTGATAATGACCACACCAACCTGGAGCAGGAGGAGGTGGACTCGACCCCCAGGCCAGCTCCTGGGGAGAGATCTTGGAATCACAGCAGACACAAAACACCAGGTCATGCTCTGTGGCCATGACTTCAACCTTCTGGCTCCAAATCACTAAATGCAACCTAATAGCAGCTATTTCTGCCCCTAAGCAGCAGTAACATTAAACGTTGGACCGCTGGCTTGCCCACGCCTTGCTCTCTGCCTGCTTCCTCTCCCAACTTTGAGGAGATTGTGCTCAATGAGGTGCTAATCTGCAAGTCCTGGGAACAGAGGTTGAGTCCCAGCCTTGCTAACGCCGATTGCACTGTGGTCATCTCACCTACCCTCCCTTTTGCCGGTTCTGCTGTGAGCTTTCCATCCTTTTTGGCCACACAAGCTCTAGGCAGTGGTCCATGGCCTCCACGAATGCTGTCGTGATGCAGGTAACAACAGCAGCCAGTGCTTGGGACATGTCAAATATCGCAGCCAAGGAAGAGAAGCACTTAGCACAGAGCAGGCAAGAGCCCTTACATCTCCAGAAAGTCTTGGGAAGGTAAGCAGGTCAGTATTGGAGGTTGAGCATCCCAGCAGTGCAAGCCAGCACGATTTCCACTACATCAGCAACGTGTCTGGTGCGTGGGACCATTCTGGGCAGGCTGTCTTTGCTGTCCAAGGGCATTTGTGCAGTCAAATCCTTATTGTTCGTGTTCCAGTTGGTACCAGCACGACCCCATGACCAGCTGGGGAACCCCTAAGCTTCTTCTGCAGGAGGAGGCAGACTGGTGAAGGCAATATTGCTGCCCTACTCCATGGTCAGAAAACCCTGGGCAAGCAAAGGGCTTCACCCAGCGAGGGGAACTCGTACCCGAGCTGAGCCCTTAAGCCTCGAACCTCCTACCCAGGACAACTGCAATGACACCAGCACACCATCGTGTTATCTCTGAGCTTATTGTGTAGTTAAACCTCCGGATTGCAGGTTTGATAACAGAAACAGCGAGAAAGTTCAATGTGGGGAACAGGAGAAGGGAATTGCTAATTGTTTACTGAGGTTTAATGTCATTTTTTTTTTTTTTTAATTTCATAAAATATTTAGTGATCCTTTTGAGGAAATCTCACTGGCAGCCTGTGACAGTGACCCCCAAGAGGGAACAAAGCCTGGTGATAAATATACCCACGGGAAACCACTCCCCTACCCATGGGAGAGTAGGCTAAGCTGTACACAGCAGTGAAGGGCTGAAATGGGTCCGAAAATACCCACACTGGAGTCCAGAGTCTCCCTATTCCACCACATCCAGACCTGGCAGGGAGCAGGATAACCTCAGGAGAAGCTGGACCGTGGAGTAACCCAAGCATCAGGAGCTCCTTTTGTTCCTGAGCACGGCCAGAACAACATCCAACCATCCTGGGAGGAGAATGGACCCAAATCCACCTCCTGTGCTCCGTTGCTGTGAAGTTAGGAGGAGGCTGCTCTCCAAGGAAAGGGTTTTGTGAGGGGCTGGGTTCATCGGGGCTCAGCAAGCAAAACAGACCTTCATTTCCCAGGGGCTTAGAGGAAACAGAGTGGGGCAAGGAAGAGAATTGGACTGCACTGATCTGGAGAGATCTCCAGAGCATCCCTCTGTAGGCACCAAATCACCCTGGGGGATGGCATGGCTGAATTATCAAGCACCCCTGGATTTAAGGGATGCAGCTGGTGCAGGAGGACAGGCAATGACAAACAGAAGATCTCTGCCCCAAATAGCACCATCCCCACTAGAGGCATCTCCTAAACCATTGACTGTAGCCAGAGGCTGAGCTCCACGCTGAGTCCACCTCTCCCACCCGAGGGGACACCCAGGGCTAAGGAAGCTGTGCACTGAGGACATTTCCAACATAACATTCACAACAGAAGAGATGGGGAAAGACCTGGCTGAGGGCTCAGTGGGGTCATGAACTCCATCAAACATTGCAAATAACCCCAACTGGGGGTTTTCCATCATCCTCCAGAGCTCATCCATCAGGTCCTTCCTGGCAGCTTTGTGCCATGCCCAGGTCTGAAACCTGGACCTACAACGTTGCTGACGTGAGAGCTGCAGGTCCTGCTCCTGCGCCAGGTCCTTGTGTTATAGGAACCTGACAGCAAGGCATGGTCGTTGTCCTCCTGTGACATCTTTGGGACCACGTCTAGCCTGATGGGCCCCAAATGTCATGTTGGTAGGCCCCATTTGAGATGCAGTAATCAAAAGGACATCCAGTCTGCTACAGTTTTTTAATGAAAAATGGAGTACAGAACAATACAAAAATTTCTGTTGAGTTTTGGAAAAACTCAAAAATTGAGTTTTGGAAAAGTCATTTTTGACATAAAAATATGGGGAGCATTTTTCTTTTGCAGGCATCTGGTTTCCCTGTTTATAATAATTCTTATTCCTCACTTTCTTCTTCCTTTGCTAGTGGTGAATAAGGATGGGACTTTTTTTTTTTTTTTAAGGAGGAAAAGAGTAAAAGAAACAAGAGAACAAATATAAACACAAGTTCCAGCAAATAAGGTGGTCAAAAGACACAGTTCCCTTTTCCTTTGGGATTTTGCACAGAAATGATCTCCTTTCTGCAGCCGACCCAGAACCCAGGAGCACCTCTGGCTGCTGCTGAGACTGTCCAAGAGCAGGTGACCTGCTGTGGACTAACCTTTTCTTTCTGCACAATAATGTGTTTTCCCCTCTGATTAACAAGTCAGGGGCTTCATCCCTCCAATAACTTTATTAAGAGGGATCCTGGCAGTCCCATGGGCAAGAGGAGGGCTGTGACAGGACAGGCACAGCTCCCCGGCTGCTCTGTCCCCCGCTGGGTGTCTCGTTGAACTCTGTGTCCCTGCAGGTCATCAGCCAGGGAGCGTGTCCCTTGGACACGAGCTAGTGCAAAAGCAGTTTGGCAAAAGTTCTGTAATTATAAGCAATAAATTATCCCTGGGTAGCTGTCGTGATTACCAAATTCCTTTTTTATTATATTTTTTTAAATATGGATATTTATCCTGAGAAATTCAAAGCCAGAACCCAACTCAGTGTGAAACTGCAACTGAGCCATCAGGGAGCTGCAGGAACCCGGCCATGTGCTGTCATCTGGTTTTTGATACAACTGGCCTCAAAGCAGACAAAATCTGCAAGATCCAGCAACCAAAAGCAAAGCTTGACCAATGCAACCTGCAGATGCACAGCAGGTTGCTATTGCAGGGGATAACCAGCCATGGCAAGAGGGAAGCAGCACTTTCAGTACCGTCCCTTCAGCTTTTGCAGATATCTCTGTACATGAGATGATCCTGTCCAGCCTGCAGTTATGGTTCGACGACCAAAAAAAATAAATTATAGCAGCTTGGTGAGCTACCCACCATCAGCTGAGCTCTCTGTGCCAGTCACCTACACCAGTGTGGCTTCACTTAACCCCTAATCAACATCACTCACACTAAAGCATTTTGGTGGCTGGATTC
>NC_089874.1:163847500-163851223 GCF_040182565.1 Anser cygnoides
AATTAAAGAATTAAAATTAAAATTAAGAGAGATTGGGAAATTAAAAATTAAAATTAAAATTAAAATTAAAATTAAAATTAAGGAAGTTAAAATTAAAAAATTAAAATTAAAGTTAAAAATTAAGAGAATTGAAATTAAAATTAAAATTAAAATTAAAAAATTAAAGAATTAAAAAAAGTTAAAGTTAAAATTAGAAATTAAAATTAAAATTAAAATTAAAAATAGGGTTAGAAATTAAAATTAAAATTAAAAAATTAAAGAAGAGGTTAGGGTTAAAAAATTAAAATTAAAATTAAAATTGAAAAAATTAAAATTAAAGGAGTTAAATAGGAATTAAAAGAATTAAAATTAAAATTAAAATTAAAATTAAAATTAAAGTCAATTAATTAAAAGAAAATTAAAAATTAAGATTAAAATTAAAGTTAAAAATTAAAATTAAAATTAAAATTAAAATTAAAGTTAAAGAAATTAAAGTTAAAAAATTTAAAATTTAAAAATTAAGAAATTAAAGTTAAAATTAAAGTTAAATTAAAATTAATTAAAATTAAAATTAAAATTAAAATTAAGGAAATTAAAAAATTAAAATTAAAGTTAAAAAATTAAAAAGTTAAAGAATTAAAATTAAATTAAAATTGAAAGAAGTTAAAATTAAAAAATTAAAAAAATTAAAGAAGTTAAAAAAATTAAAAATTAAAAATTTAAGTTAAAGAATTAAAGAATTAAAATTAAAAAATTAAAGAAGTTAAAATTAATTAGAATTAGAAGAATTAAAATTAAAATTAAAGTTGATTAAAATTAAGAGTTAAAATTAAAATTAAATTAAAATAGAATTAAAATTAAAAAATTTAAAATTAAAAAATTAAAATTAAAATTAAAAATTAAAATTAAAAAGAATTAAAGAAATTAGAAGAATTAAAGAATTAAAGTTAAAAATTAAAGTTAAGAATTAAAAAATTAAAATTAAAATTAAGAATTAAGAAATTAAAAGTTAAATTAAAATTAAAATTAAAATTAAAATTAAAATTAAAATTAAAATTAAAATTGATTAATTAAAATTAAAAGTTAAATTAAAATTAAAATTAAAATTAAAATTAGAATTAAAGAATTAAAAATTAAAATTAAAAATTAAAAATTAAAAAAATTAAAAATTAAAATTAAAATTAAAAAATTGAAATTAAGAAGAATTAAAATTGGTAAGAATTAAAGGTTAAAATTAAAATTAAAAAATTAAAATTAAAAAATTAAAAAATTTAAAGAATTAAAATTAAAATTAAAAATTAAAATTAAGAAATTAAAATTACAGAATTAAAATTAAAAAGTTAAAATTAAAATTAAAATTAAAGTTAAAAATTAAAAAATTAAAAGTTAAAATTAAAAAAAAATTAAAGAATTAAAATTAAAGAATTAAAATTAAAATTAAAATTAAAGTTAAAATTAAAATTAAAATTAAGTGCAATTAAAAAATTGAAAATTAAAATTAAAATTAAAGGTGAGGTGGAATTAAAAATTAAAAAATTAAAAAATTAATTAAAATTAACGAAATTAAAATTAGGTGGACAAAGTTAAAATTAAAGTTAAAGTTAAAATTAAAATTAGAAATTAAAGAAATTAAAAGAATTAAATTAATTAAGTTGATTAAAGATGGCGGTCAATTAAAATTAAGTTAAATTAAAATTAAAAAGTTAAGAATTAAAAATTAAAGAATTAAAGAATTAAAGAAGTTAAGAGAATTAAAATTAAAGAATTAAATTAATTAAAATTAATTAAATTAAAAGTTAACGAAATTAAAATTGAAGAATTAAGAAAATTAATTAAAATTAAAGATTAAGAATTAAAATTAAAATTAAAATTAAAAAATTAAAATTAAAGAATTAAAAAATTAAAAATTAAGAAATTAAAAATTATAAGAAATTAAAATTAGAATTAAAGATAAATTAAAATTAAGAGTTAAAATTAAGAAAATTAAAAAATTAAAAATTAGAAAGTTAAGAAATTAAAAATTAAAAAAATTAAATTAAAATTAAAAAATTAAAAATTAAAGATACAAAATTTAGAACAATTGAAGATCCAATTAAAATTAAAATTAAAAATTAAAAATTAAAATTAAAAAATTAAAGAATTAAAATTAAAATTAAAATTAAAAAATTAACGAAATTAAAGAAGTTAAAATTAAAAATTAAAGAAATTAAAATTAAAATTAAGAGAATTAAAATTAAAGAATTAAAAATTAAGGATAATTAAATTAAATTAAAATTAAAGAATTAAAATTAAAAATTAAAATTAAAAGTTAAGAAGAATTAAAAATTAAAATTAAAAATTAAAGAATTAAAATTCAATTAAAATTAAAGAAATTAAAAATTAAAATTTAAAGAATTAAAAATTAAGAATTAAAATTAAAAAAATTAAAAGTTAAGAGAATTAGGGTTGGGGTTAGGGGTTAGGGTTAGGGTTAAGTTTAGGGTTAGGGTTGGGGTTGGGGTGGGGTTAGGGTTAGGGATTGGGAGTTAGGAGTTGGAGTTTGAGGTTGGGTTGGGGTTAGGGTTAGGGTTAGAGGTTAGGGTTAGGGTTAGGGTGAGGTTAGAGGTTGGGGTTAGGGTTGGGGTTAGGGTTAGGAGTTGGGGTTAGGGTTAGGGTTAGGGTTAGGGTTAGGGTTAGGGTTAGGGTTAGGGTTAGGGTTGAGGTTAGAGGTTGGGGTTGGGGTTGGGGTTAGGGTTAGGGTTGGGGTTAGGGTTGGAGTTAGGGTTAGGGTTAGGGTTGAGTTAGGGTTAGGAGTTAGGGTTAGGGTTAGGGTTAGGGTTGGGGTTGGGGTTGGGGTTGGGAGTTGGGGTTGGGGTTGAGGTTGGGGTTAGGGTTGGGGTTGGGGTTAGGGTTAGGGTTGGGGTTGAGGTTGGGGTTGGGGTTAGGGTTGGGGTTAGGGTTGGGGTTAGGGTTGGGGTTGGGGTTGGGGTTGGGGTTAGGGTTGGGGTTAGGGTTGGGGTTGGGGTTAGGGTTGGGGTTGGGGTTAGGGTTGAGGTTGGGGTTAGGGTTAGGGTTAGGGTTGAGGTTGGGGTTAGGGTTGGGGTTAGGGTTAGGGTTAGGGTTAGGGTTGAGGAATTAAGGGTTAAGGGTTAAGGGTTAGGGAAATTAAGAATTAAATTGAGAATTAAAATTAAAGAATTAAAAGTTAAAATTAAAATTAGAAATTAAAAATTAAAATTAGAAATTAAAGTTAAAATTAAAAAAATTAAGAAGTTAAAGTTAAAGAATTAAAAATTAAAAAATTAAAGAATTAAAATTAAAATTAAGAAAATTAGAATTAAATTAAATTAAAATTAAAAATTAAAAAATTAAGAATTAAAAATTAAAATTAAAATTAAAATTGAAATTAGAATTAAGAATTAAAAATTAAGAATTAAAATTAAGAGATTAAAATTAAAATTAAGAATTAAAGAATTAAAGATTAAAATTAAAAATTAAGATTAAAAGTTAAAAAATTAAGAATTAAAATTGAATTAAAGAAGTTAAAATTACAAAATTAGAATTAGGTGAAATTAAAGAATTAGAAGTTAGAATTAAAAGAATTAAAATTAAAATTAGAAATTAAAATTAAAAAAATTAAAATTAAAGTAATTAAAGTTAAATTAAAGTTAAAAAATTAAAAAATTAAAATTAAAAAATTAAAATTAAAAGTAAAAATTAAAATTTAAGGTTAAAATTGATTAAAAAGTTAAAAGTTAAAGTTAA